>NW_011215702.1:0-2781 GCF_000146605.3 Meleagris gallopavo
TGTCCTCAACCCTTTACCAATGTCCCCAACACCCATTGCCCCCAATGTCCCCAATGTCCCCAACCCACCTCCAACGTCCCCAGCACTCCGTTGTCCCCAGTGTCCCCATGTCCCCAAACCCTCCCCTGTGTCCCCGTGTCCCTGTCCACCCCACCCCCTGGCTGACAACGTGGCAACACGAATGGTGACAACGCGGTGACAACGCGGTGACAACTCCGGGACACGGCGGCGGCACCAGGATGTGGTGAGAAGAGGAGGTGACAAGTTGGGGACAACGTGGAGGTGCGATGGGGACAGCGTGGTGACACGAGGAGAGCGTGGTGACAAGTTGGGGACAGCTTTGGGACAAGATGGCGGCAACGTGGTGACAAGTTGGGGACAAGATGGTGACGAATTGGGGACAAGTTGGGGACAGCTTTGAGACAAGATGGCGGCAACGTGGAGACAAGTTGGAGAAAAGATGGTGACAAATTGGGGACAAGTTGGGGACAGCTTTGAAACAAGATGGCGGCAAGATGGTGACAGATTGGGGACAAGTTGGGGACAGCTTTGAAACAAGATGGTGGCAACACAGAGACAAGTTGGGGACAAGTTGGGGACAGCTTTGGGACAAGATGGTGGCAACGTGGTGACAAGATGGGGACAAGTTGGGGACAGCTTTGGGACAAGATGGCGGCAACGTGGTGACAAGATGGGGACAAGATGGTGACAAGTTGGGGACAAGTTGGGGACAGCTTTGAAACAAGATGGTGGCAACACGGAGACAAGTTGGGGACAAGTTGGGGACAGCTTTGGGACAAGATGGCGGCAACATGGTGACAAGATGGGGACAAGATGGTGACAAATTGGTGACAAATTGGGGACAGCTTTGGGACAAGATGGCGGCAATGTGGGGACAAGCTGGGGACAGCTTTGGGACAAGATGGCGGCAACGTGGTGACAAGTTGGGGACAAGATGGTGACAAGTTGGGGACAAGTTGGGGACAGCTTTGGGACAAGATGGCGGCAACATGGTGACAAGTTGGTGACAAGTTGGGGACAGCTTTGAAACAAGATGGCGGCAACATGGTGACAAATTGGGGACAAGATGGCGGCAACGTGGTGACAAGATGGGGACAAGATGGTGACAAATTGGGGACAAGTTGGGGACAGCTTTGAAACAAGATGGCGGCAACACTGAGACAAGTTGGGGACAAGTTGGGGACAGCTTTGGGACAAGATGGTGGCAACATGGTGACAAGATGGGGACAAGATGGTGACAAATTGGGGACAAGATGGTGGCAACATGGTGACAAGTTGGGGACAAGATGGTGACAAATTGGGGACAAGATGGCGGCAACGGGGTGACAAGTTGGGGACAAGATGGTGACAAGTTGGGGACAAGTTGGGGACAGCTTTGGGACAAGATGGTGACAAGTTGGGGACAAGATGGTGACAAATTGGTGACAAGTTGGGGACAGCTTTGAAACAAGATGGCGGCAACGTGGTGACAAGATGGTGACAGTGTCACGACGGGATGGTGGCACTGCGGTGACACTGTGGGGACAAAAGCAGCGACAGCACGGTGACAAGTTGGTGACAATGGGATGAGACGACGGTGACGAGACGGTGACAATGGGGTGACACTGGCAGCGATGGTGACAGGGGGTGACAGTGTGGTGACATGAGAGTGACAACACGGTGACAAGGTGGTGACAGTGTGGTGACATGAGAGTGACAACACGGTGACAAGGTGGTGACGATGTCACGACACAGTGGTGACAATGTGGTGACACTGTGGGGACAGAAGCGGTGACAGCATGGTGACAAGGTGGTGACAGGATGGTGACAAGTTGGTGACAATGTAGTGACACAGTGGTGACAATGTCACGACATGGCGGTGACTGTGTCACGACAGGACGGTGGCACTGCGGTGACACTGGGGACACAAGCAGTGACAGGATGGTGACAGTGTCGCGACATGATGGTGACAATGTGGGGACACTGTGGGAACAAAAGCAGTGACAGCGTGGTGACAGGATGGTGACAACATCGCGACATGATGGTGACAAGATGGCGACGATGTCATGACACAGTGGTGACAATGTGGGGACACTATGGTGGCAGTGTCACGACATGACGGCGACAGTGTTATGACAGGATGGTGGCACTGCGGTGACACTGTGGGGACAAAAGCAGTGACAGCATGGTGACAGTGTGGTGACAGTGTCACAACATGATGGTGACAGCGTGGTGACAACGGTGACGATGTCATGACACAATGGTGGCACTGTGGTGACACTGGGGACAAGCAGCGACAGCGCGGTGACAGCGTGGTGACAAGGTGGTGACAGGATGGTGACAGTATCACGACATGACGGTGACAGCGTGGTGACAAGATAGTGGCAATGTCACGACATGATGGTGACAATGCGGTGACACTGTGGGGACAAAAAGCGACAGCACGGTGGCAGCGTGGTGACAAGATAGTGGCAATGTCACGACATGATGGTGACAATGTGACACTGTGGGGACAGAAGCAGCGACAGCACGGTGACAGCGTGGTGACAGGATGGTGACAGTGTCACGACAGGATGGTGGCACTGCGGTGACACGATGGTGGCAACGTCATGACAGGATGGTGGCAATGTCACGACAGGATGGTGGCACTGCAGTGACATGACAGTGGCAATGTCACGACACGATGGTGGCGATGTCATGACAGGATGGTGGCAGTGTCACAACATGATGGTGGCACTGTGGTGACACGACGGTGGCGATGTCATGACAGCATGGTGGCAA
>NW_011215703.1:0-4855 GCF_000146605.3 Meleagris gallopavo
GTTAAAGAAAACAGTGAGTTTGGGATATTAGAGTTTGGGCCGGCACAAAAACACATCCCCTGCACTACCTCCCCCCACCGCGGCTTGTAAGAACAACTCGGAGTGAGAGAGAGAGCTGCGGGCCAGAGCCTCCTGCTGTAACTGTAAAGGGCGTATTACTTGCGAATGGGGATGGGACGGGACATTGAAAGTGAGAATAGCCTTCATCTGCAGAGATCTAAGGAAACCCGATATCCCAGTGTAAGCACTGGAAGCCTGGGGAGGGGAGGGGAGGAACTGAAATATAATGTTAGTAATTTCTGTAATGAAGAAAGTCTGGAAAGTGAAAAGGGTTTGGGAAAAACACAGGCTGAGGAAGGCAAAGTTGAACAAGGTGTAACAGGGATGTCCTTACCGAGAAGACAGATGAGGGATCTGGAAAAATTGATTGTGAAACAGAGTTATCAGGGAAGTAAGAAAATTGGGAAGAACAATAGCAGCTGTTAGTGTTGCTGCACTAGAACAGGGCCTGAGGACCCAGAGATTCCCTCGGGTAAGAGATAAGGGGGAGCCTGGAAGGGCTCGGACAGTTCCACTCCCACTGGACCAAAAGCAGCTGGGAAAGCAGGGTAAAGAGGTTTATTTTCTGATACAGGTGCCTCTTACTCTGTGCTACATCAAGAATTATTACCCGTAGATTATTTTTGTAATAGTTGTAGGAGCTACTGGCAAGAGAAGTTTATTTTTTGGGGACCAATTAAATACAGGCTAGGAGAACAAGTAGGAATATATAAATTCCTGTACATGCCAGGTTCTCCAAAACCATTACTTGGGCATGACATATTAGAACAGTTGAATGTAGAGATTAAATTCAGTAAAGAAAATTGGAATTAAGCGTCAAGCAAGACCAATTGAATGAAAATTTTAAGTCTGGCTTTAACACAAACTGGGAAAAGAAATGTTGTACCCCCAGAAGTTACGTAAATCCTAAATCACGTATACACAGGATTGCAGGCATCAGGAATGCCTGGCAGAGTCAAAAATGCAGCCCAATAAAAGTTAAGTTAAAGACGGGAGCCAGCCCAGTCAAGGTAAAGCAATGCCTTTAGAGGATGCAAGATTGTAGGAGGATAAAAGAAATAATAAATAACTTTTTGGATTTTGGATTATTAATTGGATAGGAATCCAAGTACAACACCTCAATCTTGCTAGTGAAAAATTGGATGGCAAGAGCTATAGTTTGGTACAAGATTTGAGGGCAATTAATAGAAATGATGAAGATATACAACCCATGGTGGTAAATCCATACACTTTATTAACCAAGTTAAGGAATGAGTAGGTGGGGTTTGCCATTCTGGATTTGAAGGACACCTTTTTCTGCCTGATTTTGCCAAAGAAAGTCTAAAATTATTTGCTTTTGAATAGGAAAACCCCAATACAGGGAGAAGGAAAAAAAAGAAAAGAAAAAAAATCAGTTAACCTGGACAGTGTTACCCAGGGTTGTGAGAACAGCCCAATGATTTTTGAGAACTGGTCAGCTCGTGAGCCTGAGACTTGGGTTCCTCCATCCCAGGGTAGAACTTTACTGCAGTATGTGGATGCCACAGTAACAAAGTAGGACTGTGTGCAATGGACTGCGAGTTTGCTGAATTTCTTGATGTAAATGGCTATCAAGTTTCTCAACAGAAAGCACAACTGATCAAAGAGAAGGAAGCAATTTGCGGAACACCCAGAACACCAACACAGAGCTACCTCCAAGCCAGCAGTGTGTGACTGCATGGAGACTGTGCCAGTTGGTCAGACCTACAGGAGGAACCATTGGACGATGCTGAGGATTCCTGGATTCATCGACGGAAGCAGTTTTGTGAGACAAGGAAACTGTAAGGCAGGATATGCAGTAACTGCTACTGACAAGGTAATTGAAGCAAAACCATTACCTGTGGGGATTTCTGCTCAGAAGGCTGAAATAACTGCCTTGACAAGAACCTTAAATATATGGACAGATGCGAAATACGCTTTTGGGGTGGTACCCACTCATGGTACCATCTGGAAAGAGCGAGGGTTGCTTACACACAAGGAAAACAAATTCAGCATGATGCAAATCTACCAAAGAGCAGCGTGGCTGTTATACATTGTAAAGGACATCAGAAGAGTGACACTGTACAGGAAACTGGAAATACGATGGTGGATCAGGTGGCAAAACAGGCAGTTAAAGGAAAAGAAATTGGTGAACTGTCTTTAATTCCAGATGGTAAACTTAAAATATCTGAACCTTATTCAGGACCTATAAGGTATTCTAGAGAGGATAGGAATCTAATTAATGATTTAGAAGGGAAGAGAGCAAGCTGACAGATGGATACATACCCTGATAGGCACATTGTTGTGCCCTTGAGTATTTTATGGAATTTGGTTCTAAGGGAACATAATAAAACATATGGGGGAACAGACAACAGAAAGAAACTGTACAATCCTAGTACCAGGAACAGGGTACAAGTGGGGCTTGTTGGGAAAGGGAACCTTCCAGGGCAACAATGGCAAATTGATTTTTTCAGAACTGCCAGAAAAAAGGAGGGTTTCGGTATATGCTACTTCTAACCAATACCCTTTCAGGGTGGCCAGAAGCATTCTCTTGCAGGAGCAATAAAGCCAAAGAAATAACCAAGGTATTGTTGCAGGACACCCAAACCTTGGAATGAACTCCTGCAATAATACCCTTCAACCAGGGAACTCACTTTATTGCAGAGATTGTCCAACAGGTCAGTAAGCATTGGGAATAAATTGGCAATTGCACATACCACACAGACCACAGTGGTCAGATAGAAAAAGATGAACTACCTAATTAAATCACAGGTTGTAAAACTGGGCCAGGAAGCTGGACTATCCTGGTCACAGTCGTTGCCTTTGGCTCTCCTGAGGACCAGAACGAAACCTAGAGCCAAAGAGGGGTTAAGTCCTTTCAAAATACTGTAGAAAAGGCCTTATGTTGTACAAACGGGTATCTCTACCCAGGTAGGGAGTGAAATACTGAGTATGTGATAAGTCTACAGGAATAACTTTGGGAAATAGAGAAACTGGTTCTAGGAACTAGAGCCCAAGGCCTTGATGGCTCAATACATAATATTTGATCAGGAGATTATATGTATATACTAGATCTCTTTCAGATTCGCCCCTGGAACCAAGGTGGGTAGGTCTGTTCCAGGTGCTGCTAATGCCCCACACAACAGTAAAAATTAAAGAACAAGCATTGTGAATACATCATACTAGAGTTAAGAAGGTCCCTCAAACACAATGGGAACCAAAGTCAGCTGGACCTTTAAAATTGTGAATCCAAAGACAGTAATATGGGCTCTTGTAATTGTTAGAAATGTTAATTTGATAAGTGCAGTGTTTGATATAAATCCTTATGTATCTCTTGTGAAAAACATCATTGCAAAGTATACTTATATCAGTAATTGTTTGGTATGTGGGCAAGCTAAGGATTTAAACTCTCCACTTCTTGTTGTCCCTGATGATTTTAAGGCGAGAAATCAAATTGTTGCAGGGTTTGAGTCACTGTCCTGGTGTGCGATGATGAACAAGAATGTAGATTGGATTAACTACATCTGTTATAATCAATGGAGATTTACAAATTATACAAAGAGTACAATAAAGGGAATTGTGGAACAGTTAGACACCACAAGTAGGATGGCCTGGGAAAATATAATCACCTAAGATACGATGCAAGCTGAAAAGGGTGTGTAAGTGTAATGCTGGGTACTTTTTGTTGCACCTTCATCCCAATAACACAGCTCTGGATGACATAACAACTAAGGCATTGCAAGGGCTTACCCTCCTTGCCAATGAACTGGCAGGAAAACCAGGAATAGATGCTTCTATCACTGGGTGGTTGGAGTCCTGGCTTGGTAAATGGAAAGGGGGTGATTGTATCCACTTTTACTTCTTTGATAGCAGTAGCAGGAGACCCAACGGTCATTGGTTGCTGTGTTATCCCCTATGCGAGGGGACTGGTACAGTGATTGAGCAAGACAGCACTATTGAAGCAAACACCAATGGAGCCACCACCATATTTGGATAAAACAATGGTATTAGAGGAAATAGGAAATAAAGAAAATGAAGAAGAGGGAGATGTCTATAAAAGTGAACCTTAAAGAATTGCAGAATTCAAGAAGGTATGAAAAAAAAAAAGAGGGAAGAATTGTAGGAGTCAAGTGTTGTTTCTGCATTAGAATTAGATAATATTTTTTTATTTCATGGTCTTCACTGCCATAGTTCTTTTTGGGAGTCTTTCTGCTTTACTTGGGGGGGTCTCTGATAATTGCATCACTTATCCTCTAGACAAACCTCCTTCCCCAGTGTTAGAAATATCCAAGTAACTTATCCAGACAGTATCACTGATAAAGCAGATTTTATTCGCCTCCTGCAAGCGGAAAAGCACACAGAAAACAGTGTTACATCTTTTATGCCCTATTACTTGATGCTTCTCTCTTTCTCCCCTAGCTCCTCATTGGCAGAGTACTTCAGGTTCACAATCTTCCATATGCTCAACTAAACATACAGACACCATTTGGAACATTTAAAAACTATTGCAGTTTTGCAAGCAAGAATTAATCACACAATTCAGCAACTATATTTCTAAAGTACGTTGCTAACTGTATAATCAATGAACATTAAGATGCTATAATTACAAAATAACAAGCAGATTATAATAACAAAAGAGAATAGATAGAAAGCTTACCCATACCCCAGGCTCACTTACAAAACCCCAGGAGAGCAGATCTCCAGAAGAGATTCTTCCCTACTGGTAGCCAGCTCTTAAATGGGTCTAGGAGAGGTGAATTGCCTTCACCTGTGCTCCCGTGGCTGACTCATTGCTTGC
>NW_011215704.1:0-1021 GCF_000146605.3 Meleagris gallopavo
TATGGGTCCCTATGGGTCTCTATGGGACTCTATGGGACTCTATGGGTCTCTATGGGACTCTATGGGTCTCTAGGGGTCTCTATGGGACTCTATGGGTCTCTATGGGACTCTATGGGACTCTATGGGTCTCTATGGGTCCCTATGGGTCTCTATGGGTCTCTATGGGACTCTACAGGGTCTCTATGGGTATCTATGGTTCTCTATGGGACTCTATGGGTCTCTATGGGACTCTATGGGACTCTATGGGACTCTATGGGTCTCTATGGGTCTCTATGGGACTCTATGGGTCTCTAGGGGACACTATAGGGTCTCTGTGGGTCTCTATGGGACTCTACAGGGTCTCTATGGGTCTCTATGGGTCTCTATGGGACTCTATGGGACTCTATGGGACACTATAGGGTCTCTATGGGTCTCTATGGGACTCTACAGGGTCTCTATGGTTCTCTATGGGACTCTATGGGTCTCTATGGGACTCTATGGGACTCTATGGGTCTCTATGGGTCTCTATGGGTCTCTATGGGTCTCTATGGGACTCTATGGGTCTCTGTGGGTCTCTATAGGGTCTCTATGGGTCTCTATGGGACTCTATGGGTCTCTATGGGACTCTATGGGTCTCTGTGAGTCTCTATGGGTCTCTATGGATCTCTGTGGGTCTCTCTATGGGTCTCTATGTGTCTCTATGGGACTCTATGGGACTCTATGGGTCTCTATGGGTCCCTGTGGGTCCCTGTGGGTCTCTATGGACTCTATGGGTCTCTATGGAACTCTAAAGGGTCCCTATGGGTCTCTATGGGCCTTTCTATGGGATCTCTATAGGATCTCTATGGGGTCTCTATGGGTCTCTGTGGGTCTCTATGGGACACTATGGGACTCTATGGGTCTCTATGGGATCTCTATGGGATCTCTCTGGGGTCTCTCTGGGGTCTCTCTCTGGGGTCTCTATGGGGTCTCTATCGGGTCTCTATGGGGTCTCTCTATGGGGTCTCTCTATGGGGTCTCTATGGGATCTCTTTAGGGTCTC
>NW_011215705.1:0-1914 GCF_000146605.3 Meleagris gallopavo
CCAAATACAACCCCAAATACAGCCCCAAATACAGCCCCAAATACAGCCTCAAATACAACCCCAAATACAACCCCAAATACAGCCCCAAATACAACCCCAAATACAGCCCCAAATACAACCCCAAACACAGCACCAATCCCAAATACAGCACCAATACCAACCCCACGCACGGCACCCATCCCAGACACAGCCCCAAATCCCAAATACAACCCCACGCACGGCACCCATCCCACATACAACCCCAAATCCCAAATACAACCCCAAACACAGCACCAATCCCAAATACAGCACCAATACCAACCCCACGCACGGCACCATCCCAGACACAACCCCAAATCCCAAATACAACCCCAAACACAGCACCAATCCCACATAGAACCCCAAATACAACCCCAAATACAACCCCACACACGGCACCCATCCCAAATACAACCCCAAATACAACCCCAAATACAACCCCACACACGGCACCCATCCCAAATACAACCCCAAATACAACCCCAAATACAACCCCAAATACAACCCCATGCACGGCACCCATCCCAATTACAACCCCAAATACAACCCCAAATACAACCCCAAATACAATCCCAAATACAACCCCAAATACAACCCCACGCACGGCACCCATCCCACATACAGCCCCAAATACAACCCCAAATACAACCCCAAATACAACCCTACACACAGCACCGACCCCAAATACAACCCCAAATACAACCCCACGCACGGCACCAATCCCAAATACAACCCCAAATACAACCCCAAATCCCAAATACAACCCCATGCACGGCACCCATCCCAGACACAGCCCCAAATCCCAAATACAACCCCACACACAGCACCAATCCCAAATACAGCACCAATACCAACCCCACGCACGGCACCCATCCCAGACACAGCCCCAAATCCCACACACGGCACCGATCCCAGACACACCCCAAATACAACCCCACGCACGGCACCCATCCCAGACACAGCACCAATCCCAAACACAACCCCAGACACAGCACCAATCCCAAATACAACCCCAAATCCCAAACACAGCACCAATTCCAAATACAGCACCAATCCCAAACACAGCACCAATCCCAAATACAGCACCAACCCCAAATACAGCACCAATCCCAAACACAGCACCAATCCCAAATACAGCACCAATCCCAAATACAGCACCAATCCCAAACACAGCACCAATCTCAAATACAGCACCAATCCCAATTACAGCACCAATCCCAAATACAGCACCAATCCCAAATACAACCCCACACACAGCACCAATCCCAAATACAGCACCAATCCCAAATACAACCCCACACACAGCACCAATCCCAAATACAATCCCAAATACAACCCCACGCACGGCACCAATCCCAAATACAACCCCAAATACAACCCCACGCACAGCACCAATCCCAGACACAACCCCAAATCCCAAACACAGCACCAATCCCAAATACAACCCCAAATCCCACACACGGCACCAATCCCAAATACAACCCCAAATCCCAACTCCAAATCCCAACCCCACACACGGCACCAATCCCAGACACAGCACCAATCCCAAATACAGCACCAACCCCAAATCCCAATCCCACACACAGCACCAATCCCAAATACAGCACAAATCCCAAATACAAACACAAATCCCAAACACAGCACCAATCCCAAATACAGCACCAACCCCAAATACAACCCCAAATCCCAATCCCACACACAGCACCAATCCCAAATACAGCACAAATCCCAAATACAACCCCAAATCCCAAACACAGCACCAATCCCAAATACAACCCCAAATCCCAACCCCACGCATGGCACCAATCCCAAATACAGCACCAACCCCAAATCCCAACCCCACGCATGGCACCAATCCCAAATACAGCACCAACCCCAAATCCCAACCCCACACAC
>NW_011215706.1:0-2390 GCF_000146605.3 Meleagris gallopavo
TTGGGATGCCATGGGTGCTCTTGGGTTTGTGTGGGTGCTGTTGGGGTCCCATGGGTGCTTTTGGGTTTGTGTGGGTGCCGTTGGGTTCTGTGGGTGCTGTTGAGGTCCCATGGGTGCTGTTAGGATCACATGGGTGCTGTTGGGTTCGTGTGGTTGCCATTGATGTCCCATGGGTGCTGTTGGGGTTGTGTAGGTTCCATCACTGTCCCATGGGTGCTATTGGGTTCGTGTGGGTGTCGTTGGTGTCCCATGGGTGCTGTTGGGTTCCTGTGGGTTCCATTGATGTCCCTTGGGTGCCGTTGGGTTTGTGTAGGTTCTGTTGGTGTCCCATGGGTGCTGTTGGGTTCATGTGGGTTCCATTGGTGTCCCATGGGTGCTGTTGGGTTCTGTGTGTGCTGTTGGGATTATATGGGTGCTGTTGGGGTCCCCTGGGTGCAGTTGGGTTTGTGTGGGTGCTGTTGTGTTCTCTCTGTGCTGTTGGGGTTTCATGGGTGCTCTTGGGGTGTCATGGGTGCTCTTGGGTTTGTGTGGGTGCTGTTGGGGTTACAGGGGTGCTGTTGGTTTCACATGGGTGCTATTGGGATGCCATGGGTGCTCTTGGGTTTGTGTGGGTGCTGTTGGGGTCACAGGGGTGCTGTTGGGGTCCCATGGGTGCTGTTAGGATCACATGGGTGCCATTTGGTTTGTGTGGGTGCCATTGATGCCCAATGGGTGCTATTGGGTTCGTGTGGGTGCCATTGGTGTCCCATGGGTGCCGTTGTGTTCGTGTGGGTGCCATTGGTGTCCCATGGGTGCTGTTGGGTTCGTGTGGTTGCCATTGATGTCCCATGGGTGCTGTCGGGTTCGTGTGGGTGCCATTGATGTCCCATGGGTGCCGTTGTGTTTGTGTGGGTTCCATTGGTGTCCCATGGGTGCTTTTGGGTTCATGTAGGTGCAATTGGTGTCCCATGGGTGCAGTTGTGTTCATGTGGTTGCCATTGGTGTCCCATGGGTGCTGTTGTGTTCGTGTGGTTGCCATTGATGTCCCATGGGTGCTGTTGTGTTCGTGTGGTTGCCATTGGTGTCCCATGGGTGCTGTTGGGTTCGTGTGGTTGCCATTTATGTCCCATGGGTGCAGTTGGGTTCGTGTGGTTGCCATTGGTGTCCCATGGGTGCTTTTGGGTTCGTGTAGTTGCCATTGGTGTCCCATGGGTGCCGTTGGGTTCGTGTGGTTGCCATTGATGTCCCATGGGTGCAGTTGGGTTCATGTGGTTGCCATTGGTGTCCCATGGGTGCTGTTGTGTTCGTGTGGTTTCCATTGATGTCCCATGGGTGCTGTTGTGTTCGTGTGGTTGCCATTGATGTCCCATGGGTGCAGTTGGGTTCGTGTGGGTTCCACTGGTGTCCCATGGGTGCTGTTGTGTTCGTGTGGTTGCCATTGATGTCCCATGGGTGCTGTTGTGTTCGTGTGGGTGCCATTGATGTCCCATGGGTGCTGTTGGGTTCATGTGGTTGCCATTGATGTCCCATGGGTGCTGTTGGGTTCGTGTGGGTTCCATTGATGTCCCATGGGTGCCGTTGTGTTCGTGTGGGTGCCATTGGTGTCCCATGGGTGCCATTGTGTTCGTGTGGGTTCCATTGGTGTCACATGGGTGCTGTTGTGTTCATGTAGGTGCCATTGGTGTCCCATGGGTGCAGTTGGGTTCGTGTAGGTGCCATTGTAGTCCCATGGGTGCCATTGGGTTCGTGTGGTTGCCATTGATGTCCCATGTGTGCCGTTGGGTTCGTGTGAATTCCATTGATGTCCCATGGGTGCTGTTGTGTTTGTGTGGGTTCCATTGTTTTCCCATGTGTGCCGTTGTGTTCGTGTGGGTGCCATTGATGTCCCATGGGTGCCGTTGTGTTCGTGTGAATTCCATTGGTGTCCCATTGGGTGCAGTTGGGTTCGTGTGGGTTCCACTGTTTTCCCATGGGTGACGTTGTGTTCGTGTGGGTTCCATTGATGTCCCATGGGTGCCGTTGTGTTCGTGTGGGTGCCATTTATGTCCCATGGGTGCCGTTGGGTTCATGTGGTTGCCATTGTTGTCCCATGGGTGCCATTGTGTTCGTGTGGGTTCCATTGGTGTCCCATGGGTGCTGTTGTGTTCATGTAGGTGCCATTGGTGTCCCTTGGGTGCAGTTGGGTTCGTGTAGGTGCCATTGTAGTCCCATGGGTGCCATTGGGTTCGTGTGGTTGCCATTGATGTCCCATGTGTGCCGTTGGGTTCGTGTGAATTCCATTGGTGTCCCATGGGTGCTGTTGTGTTTGTGTGGGTGCCACTGTTGTCCCATGGGTGCCGTTGGGTTCGTGTGGGTGCCATTGATGTCCCATGGGTGCCATTGGGTTCGTGTGGGTTCCATTGGTGTCCCAT
>NW_011215707.1:0-1403 GCF_000146605.3 Meleagris gallopavo
GGGGTAGGGATGGGGTGGGGTTGGGGTGAGGGTGGGATTAGTGTGGGATTGGGATTGGAGTGAGAGTGGGGTTGGGATTGGAGTGGGTTTGGGGTGAGGGTGGGATTAGTGAGGGATTGGGATTGGGGTGAGAGTGGGGTTGGGATTGGAGTGGGATTGGGGTGAGGGTGGGATTAGTGAGGGATTGGGATTGAGATGAGAGTGGTATTGGGGTTGGGATTAAAGTTGGATTGGGATTGGGGTGAGGGTGGGATTAGTGTGGGATTGGGATTGAGATGAGAGCGGGATTGGGGTTGGGATTAAAGTTGGATTGGGATTGGGGTGAGGGTGGGAGTAGTGTGGGATTGGGATTGAGATGAGAGCGGGATTGGGGTTGGGATTAAAGTTGGATTGGGGTTGGGGTGAGGGTGGGATTAGTGTGGGATTGGGATTGGGGTGAGAGTGGGATTAGGGTTGGGATTAAAGTTGGATTGGGGTTGGGGTGAGGGTGGGATTAGTGTGGGATTGGGATTGGAGTGGGATTGGGGTGAGGGTGGGATTAGTGTGGGATTGAGATTGGGTTGGGGTTGGGGTGGGGTTGGGATTGGGATGAGAGGGGGATTGGGGTTGGGATTAAAGTTGGATTGGGATTGGAGTGGGATGGGGGTGAGGGTGGGATTAGTGTGGGATTGGGATTGGGATCACTGTGGGATTGAGATTAGAGTGGGACTGGAGTGGGATTGGGGTGGATTGGGGTTCGAATGGGATGGGATTGGAATTGTAGTGGGTTTGGGGTAGGGTTGAGTTTGGGGTGGGATTAGGATTAGGGCGGGGTTGTGATTGGGTTGGGATTGGGATTGAGGTGGAGGTGAGATTGGGATTGGGATTAGGGTTGGGTTGGGATTGGGGTTGAGGTGGGGTTGGAGTGGGGTGAGATTCGGATGGGAGATTGGGATTGGGATTGGATTGGGATTGAGGTGGAATTGGGACCGGATTGGGAAGGATTGGGATTAGGATTGGGGTTGGAGTGGGATTAGGGGTGAGATGGGATTGGGGTTGGGATTGGGATTGGGATTTGGGATGGGGTTGGGATCGGGACGGGATGCACTGGGTGCATTATGGGATGTAGTGGGGTATGGGGGTATATTATGGGATGTGCTGAGATATGGGGGTATATTATGGGATGTAGTGGGATATGGGGGTGTATTATGGGATGTAGTGGGATATGGGGGTATATTATGGGATGTGCTGGGATATGGGGGTATATTATGGGATGTAGTGGGGTATGGGGGTATATTATGGGATGTGCAGGGGTATGGGGGTGTATTATGGGATGTAACAGAGGCCCTCACCCCCCCAGCAAAGCCACGCTGGCCGACATCGTGGAGCAGCTCCAGGAGAAGGAATCCACCGCCCCCACCCCA
>NW_011215708.1:0-2261 GCF_000146605.3 Meleagris gallopavo
CCCATAGAGAACCCAGAGAGACCCCATGCATACCCCATAGAGACCCCAGGGATTCCCCATAGAGACCCCAGGGATTCCCCATAGAGAACCCAGGGATTCCCCATAGAGAACCCAGGGATTCCCCATAGAGACCCCATAGAGAACCCAGGGATTCCCCACAGAGACCCCATAGAGACCCCATGCATACCCCATAGAGACCCCATAGAGACCCAATAGAAACCCCATAGAGACCGCTTGGATACCCCATAGAGACCCCATAGAGACCCCAGGGATTCCCCATAGAGACCCCAGGGATTCCCCATAGAGAACCCAGAGAGACCCCATGCATACCCCATAGAGACCCCATGGAGACCCCATGCATACCCCATAGAGACCCCATGGAGACCCCATAGAAACCCCATAGACACTCCAGTGATACCCCATAGAGACCCCATAGAGACCCCATAGACACCCCAGGGATACCCCATAGAGACCCCATAGAGACCCCAGGGATTCCCCATAGAGAACCCAGGGATTCCCCATAGAGACCCCATAGAGACCCCAGGGATACCCCATAGAGACCCCATAGAGACCCCATGGATACCCCACAGATACCACATAGAGACCCCATGCATACCCCATAGAGACCCCATAGAGACCCCAGGGATTCCCCATAGAGACCCCATAGACACACCATAGAGACCCCATAGAGACCGCTTGGAGACCCCATGGATACCCTACAGAGACCCCATAGAGACCCCATAGAGACCCCATAGAAACCCCATAGAGACCCCTTGGATACCCCATAGAGACCCCACAGAGACCCCATAGAGACCCCAGGGATTCCCCATAGAGAACCCAGGGATTCCCCATAGAGAACCCAGAGAGACCCCATGCATACCCCATAGAGACCCCAGGGATTCCCCATAGAGACCCCATAGACACACCATAGAGACCCCATAGAGACCCCATAGACACACCATAGAGACCCTATAGAGACCGCTTGGATACCCCATAGAGACGCACAGAGACCCCACGGATACCCTACAGAGACCCCACAGAGACCCCATAGAGACCCCATAGAGACCCCAGGGATACCCCATAGAGACCCCATAGACACACCATAGAGATCCCATAGAGACCCCATAGAGACCCCACAGAGACCCCATAGACACACCATAGAGACCCCATGGATACCCCATAGACACCCCATAGAGACCCCATAGAGACCCCAGGGATACCCCATAGAGACCCCATAGAGACCCCATAGACACCCCATGGATGCCCCATGGATACCCCATAGAGACCCCATAGAGACCCAACAGAGACCCCATAGAGACCCCATAGAGACCCTACAGATACCCCATTGAGACCCCATGGATACCCCATGGAGACCCCATAGAGACCCCACAGAGACCTCATAGAGACCCCATGGATACCCCACAGATACCCCATAGAGACCCCATAGAGATCCCATGGATTCCCCATAGAGACCCCATAGAAACCCACAGAGATCCCATAGAGACCCCATAGAGACCCCATAGAGACCCCATAGAGACCCTATGGATACCCCATACAGACCCCGTAGAGACCCCATAGACACACCATGCATACCCCATAGAGACCCCATAGAGACCCCATGGATACCCCATAGAGACCCCATAGAGACCCCATAGAGACCCCAGGGATACCCCATAGAGACCCCATAGACACTCCAGGGATACCCCATAGAGACCCCATAGAGACCCCATAGAGACCACTTGGATACCCCATAGAGACCCCACAGAGACCCCATAGAGACCCCATGGATACCCCACAGATACCCCATAGAGACCCCATAGAGACCCCTTGGATACCCCATAGAGACCCCATAGAGACCCCATAGACACCCCATGGATACCCCATAGAGACCCCACAGAGACCCCATAGAGACCCCTTGGATACCCTACAGAGACCCCATAGAGACCCTATAGACACCACATAGAGACCCCATAGAGACCCCATAGAGACCCCACAGAGACCCCAGAGAGACCCCATGGATACCCCACAGATACCCCATAGAGACCCCACAGATACCCCATAGAGACCCCATGGATACCCCATAGAGACCCCGTACAGACCCCATAGACACCCCATGCATACCCCATAGACACCCCATGCATATCCCATAGAGACCCCTTGGATACCCCATAGAGACCCATTGGATACCCCAGGGAGACCCCATAGAGACCCCATAGAGGCCCCATAGAGACCCCATAGAGACCCCATAGAGACCCCATAGA
>NW_011215709.1:0-831 GCF_000146605.3 Meleagris gallopavo
CGCGTGGAGCCGTGCTCTGCAGTACAGAGTGCACGAATTTCTGGTGTGCAGCGCACAGATATCACACAAATGTCACAGAAGGAGGTGAATATACTGTGAGAGCAGAGCAGAGGTACGAGTGTGAATGCCGACCATGGCGGCTGGTGCAGTTTTGCTCCATTTATTGACCTGGTAGTCATGTTTGTGTTAAATGAAAATATATATATATATAAATCTTAAATCAAGATGGTCAGAGCACCCGACTGCTGGTGCCGTGACTGCAAGGAGCCGCGATGGCAGCCTGATCTCGGTGTGCAGGGCTGCACTGTGCGCGTGTGCTGCTTCAGATGGGGGCTTTGAGTAGATTAAAGTCCTTGGTTATAAGAATAAGCTCGTTAACAGGGAATATATCCGGTCAAATAGTTGATAAACTTCAAGCACGACAGTTTAGTGGTCCTGGCTTGAAGAAGTTGCTCTAAGAAGGAACTCGGGGAGGCTGCACAGCTCTGCAGCGCTACTGCCAGAGCGAGCTCTGCGGCCGCAGCTCCACGCGGAGCGGCCACGTGCAACTCCACCAGGCGGCCACGTGCAACTCCATGGGCCGGACATCTGCAACCCCACGAGGCGGCCGCGTGCAACTCCACCAGGCGGCCGCGCGCACCTCGCACATGGCGGGAACGCCTCACCACAGGGCGCGCAGCGCTGAGCTCTGTTATCCGGTAACGGCGACGGAACCCGAGGAAAGCGTAGTGCTGCTTGAGGAGATTCCGGTTGGACATCGAGGACGAGCTTCTTCACCGGGCGGTGGGCACGGCCCCGATCCGCCGGCGCTCAGGGAGCGCTCGGGCAACG
>NW_011215710.1:0-2067 GCF_000146605.3 Meleagris gallopavo
GGGGACAATGGGGTGGGGACCATGGAATGGAGACGGCGGGGTGGGGACAATAGGATGGGGGACATCGGGATGGTGACGATGGGGTGGGGGCGAACGGGGCGGTGACACCGGGACGGTGACATCGGGACGGTGACATCGGGACGGTGACCCCGCGCCCCTCTTCCAGTGGTGTGTCACAACGGCGGTGTCCCCAACGTCACCTCCTGCCTTTGTCCCCCCGGCTTCGGCGGTGTCACCTGCCAGCACCGCGACGTCACCCAGCTGTGCGCCGCCGGCAGCACCGCCGTGGGACCCCGGTGCGTCTGCCCCCCCGGCATGGGGGGACAGCGGTGTCACCTCCGCGACGGGGACACGGCCTGTCTCAACGGGGGGACACCGGTGGGGACGGAGTGCTACTGCCCGGGGGGCTTCGGGGGGCGAGGTGCGAGAGGACAGGGGACAGCGGAGGTGGCACCGCGGGTGGCACCACTGATGTCACCGCCGATGGCACCTCGGGTGGCACCACAGGTGTCCCCATGGGTGGCACCACCGATGTCACCGCCAATGGCACCACGGATGGCACCACCGATGGCACCGCCAATGGCACCACAGATGTCCCCATGGGTGTCACCACTGATGTCCCCATGGGTGTCACCACTAATGTCACCACCGATGGCACCTCGGGTGTCACCACTGATGGCACCACGGATGGCACCACAGGTGTCACCTTGGGTGTCACCACAGATATCACCACAGATGTCACCACAGATGTCACCGCCAATGGCACCACCGATGGCACCTCGGGTGGCACCACAGGTGTCCCCATGGGTGTCACCACTGATGTCCCCATGGGTGTCACCACCAATGTCACCACTGATGGCACCACGGATGGCACCACAGGTGTCCCCATGGGTGTCACTACTGATGTCACTGCCAATGGCACCATGGGTGGCACCTCGGGTGTCACCACAGATGTCACCACAGATGTCACCACGGGTGTCCCCATGGGTGTCACCACTAATGGCACCACCGATGGCACCTCGGGTGTCACCACTGATGTCCTCATGGGTGTCACCACCAATGTCACCACGGATGGCACCACGGGTGTCACCTCGGGTGTCACCACCAATGTCACCACCAATGGCACCACGGATGGCACCACAGATGTCACCACGAGTGTCCCCATGGGTGTCACCACCAATGTCACCACCAATGGCACCACAGGTGGCACCACAGATGTCACCACGGGTGTCACCATGGGTGTCACCACCAATGTCACCACCGATGGCACCACAGATGTCACCACCAATGGCACCACGGGTGTCACCTCAGGTGTCACCACAGATGTCACCATGGGTTTCACCATGGGTGTCACCACCAACGGCACCACCGATGGCACCGCCAATGGCACCACGGGTGGCACCACAGGTGTCCCCACGAGTGTCACCACCACCGTCACCACTGACGGCACCACAGATGTCACTACGGGTGTCACCACCAATGTCACCACCAACGTCACCATTGATGGCACCACAGGTGTCACCACGGGTGTCACCACCATCGTCACCACTGACGGCACCACAGATGTCACCACGGGTGTCACCACCAATGTCACCACCAATGGCACCATGGATGTCCCCACAGGTGTCACCACAGGTGTCCCCATGGCTGTCACCACCAACGTCACCACTGATGTCACCACGGGTGACCCCATGAGTGTCACCACCAACGTCACCACAGGTGTCACCACTGATGTCCCCACCGATGTCACCACCAATGTCACCACGGATGTCCCCACTGGCGTCACCACAGGTGTCACCACCACCATCACCACCAATGTCCCCACCGATGTCCCCACAGGTGTCACCTCGGGTGTCACCACCAAGATCACCACCAATGGCACCACCGCCGTCCCCATGGATGTCCCCTCCAATGTCACCACAGATGTCACCACCGTTGTCACCACTGATGTCCCCACCGCCACGAGGAGGACGTCTGTCACCCCTCAAAGCACGGGGGTCCCCACAACCACAGGTGGGGGGGCTTCGTGGGGTCCTTTGGGGTCTTCGTGGGGTCCTTTTTGGGGTC
>NW_011215711.1:0-2953 GCF_000146605.3 Meleagris gallopavo
AGAGAAGCGCAAGCGAAGCAGCGCAGGCAGAGAAGAAGAGCATCAGGTGACCTTGCCGGGAGTTATATCTTCTCGCTGACCGCAAGCCCCCTGGGGAAATGCAGCTCTTCTTCTCCTCCAGACAGGCACCCGGAACTTGAGCATCAGCAGTCAAACCCCCAGTGCATTACATGATGTTATGCTGTGGAATACTGATAATGAAAAATCATGAAACCATGACAAACCGTTGTTTCTTAACCTCACACCAGGTATACAGATATTAAAAGAACTGCCTCTCCCTCCTATAAATCGGAGGGAGACAGGGGTCCTTCTCACCTTTCAATTGCCCCCTTTTCTTTAATCTAGCAGGATTTCCACCTGCTAGATTACGCCTTCTTAGCATGTGTAATAAGCCCCACTTTCCACCTTTTGCCTTAACTCATGTCTCTTCCATACCACATACTCCTTTCTAGAATACAGGCACATAGAACATTTCCTTATTACACAGGTAAGGCCCACCAATAGTACCAGTATGATGCATGCCAATAAAAGCCACCTTAACCATCCTAGATTCGGTAACCAGGTAGTAAGTGAGCCCCATAGGCCTGTTTCCCAGTCAGTGTTATTGATACATGCCCTATGCAGGACTTTTGTTTGCTTCCACATTTTCCTTAAGTCTGATTCAATTCTCAGATCCTTATTTATGTAAGCACAGCAACTCTGATTTATTGTTGTGCATACCCCTCCTTCTTTAGCTGTTAATAGATCTAATGCCATCCTGTTTTGGAGTACCACTTTGGACAAAGAGGATACCTCCTCTTGGATTGCTCATAATGCGTTTGTTGTGGCATTTTCTACTATTCCTAGAGTTGCAGAGATATTCACTATAGCCTTTTCCACATGAGCTACTCCTGAGACCACGATAAGGGCTCTCACGAAGCTATGGTATCCTGTATCATACCTTACCAATTGGTTATTTACCCTTTTTAGCCCTCCTTGGATTTTGGTACTGGCTCCAAATAGTTCCCACTATGCCTGGTGGGAGTTTGAGCTCTCCATCTCTGCCCAGCCACCAGAAACCTTCACCCAAATGACACCTGCTCATTATATTACTTCCATTACGATATTCATGCCCACTATTGAGAGTGTTATTTTTTTCCTTAATAGCAGCCACTGTTAAGTATAGAAATGTAAGGTTGATCCAAATAGAAGGGAGAAGAGTGACAGTCACACATTTAACCATAACAAATAAATAAATATAACACAAAACATAGTACTATTGCAACCAAAATACAAAATGTAACAGCACACAGCATCAACTTGCCACAGACAACACCCCGTGTACACTGAAATAAAGCAAATTAGTAACTGACTCATCTTTTCTTTATGAGTTTAACTTTTGATGGTGCACTTTCCTTGACAGACCAAGTAATTCCTCAGCATCTTGGAATAACCTCCTTTAACAATACTTTAGTTACTCCACATGCTTTATTAGTTCTACAAGGAAATGCCTCTGGCCACTGTAAAAAGGTATCAGGTAGTACCAACTTACAGCGATACCCCCCTTTTCTTGGGAGTTCCGAGAAATCAATTTGCCATTGTTGCCCTCCCTTCTAAATCATTAATTAGATTCCTATCCTCTCTAGAATATTTTACAGGTTCTGACTCAGGTTCAGAGATTTTAAGTTTACCATCTGGAATTAAAGCCTTCTTCAACTACCTGTTCTGCCACCTGCCCATCATCTTATTTCCAGTTTCCTGTACAGTGTTACCTTTCTGACGTCTTTTACAATGTATAATAGCCATGCTCTTTGGTAGATTTACATCATGCTATTTTCCTTGTGTGTGAACAATGCTTGCTCTTTTCATATGGTACTACGAGTGTGTAGCATCCCAAATACATAATTAGCATCTGTCCATATATTTAAGACTCTTGTCCAGGCAGTTATTTCAGCCTTCTGAGGGAAAGTCCCCACAGGTAATGGTTGTGCCTTGATTACCTTGTCAGTTGCAACTACTGCTTATCCTGTCTTATGGTTTCCTTGTCTCACAAAATTGCTTCCGTCGGTAAACCAGGTGTCTTCTGCATCTTCTAAGGGATTGTCCTTGAGGTCTGACCGGCTGGAATATGCAGCTCCCATTGTTTCAAAGCAGTCATGAAATACTGGTTCTCCAGGAGTTCCGCTAAGGAAAGATGCTGGGTTGACAATATTAGTTACAATTATTTCTACATCATCCTGCTCTACCAGGATGGCCTGGGATTTCAGGAACCTTTGGGGTGAGAGCCAATGCCCCTCTTTTACCTCCAATACAGTATACAGTACACTGTATGAGATATTAAAACTGTTATACTTTGGCCTAGCATAACTTTACTGGCTTCTTGAATATTGAGTACTTGTGCAGCCACTGTAATCTCATAGCCCAAATACGTCACTTGCTCTTGAGTTATTTGTGCTTTCTGTTGAGAAACTTGATAATCATTTAAACCAAGAAATTCAAGAAACTCACAGTCCATTGCACACAGTCCTCTTTTGTTGCTGTGGCATCCACGTACTGCGGTAAAGTTCCACTCTGGGATGGAGGAACCCACATCCCAGGCTCATGAGCTGACCAGTTTTCACAACCCTGGGTAACACTGTCCAGGTTAACTGAGTCTTTTCTCCCCATATTAGGGTTTTCCTATTCAAAGGTGTGGGAATCAAATGTTGTTTCTGCATTAGAATTGGATAATATATATATTTTTATTTCATGATCTCCACTGTCATAGTTCTTTCTGGGAGTCTTTCTGCTTAACTTGGGGAAGATCTCTGATAGTTTACGTCACTTATCGTCTAGATAACCCTTCTCAGGGACGCATGCTCTGTATATAGGTGTATATAAGTGTATATATGTATATTTTGTCATTACACACTGCAAGAATATCCTGCACCAGATCAAACCAGAGAACAAGTCATGGCATGCCCGAGGAAGCGCC
>NW_011215712.1:0-3500 GCF_000146605.3 Meleagris gallopavo
GGCCTACTGATATTGTGGTCAACACTCCGATTTTCATTGCTAAAGGGACTCCCATCGTGTCCCTATGGCAGATCAGGACCCACCCTTTTGTGCCTGATATTATTATGCAGCCACAGACATCTGGCCAGAAAGTGTGGTACAGCTGGCTGGGACATGCCCCAGTACAAGCTTAAGTGTTGACTCAGGATAGAAACACGGCCTGTATCTTGCCCTGGAGAGCAGACCTTCCCCTCTTGATCCCCCTGGAACATCTGTATTTCTCCCCGTGAGTCTTTGAGCCTTCAGGATCAGTGGAAGGAATGAAATGCCATCGAAGCGTTCCAGTGTCAGATCAGTCAGATCATGTGCAACACCCGGTGATGGTCTATATGGGACTGATGGAACATAGGACGGACCTGCACCTCACGACTGCATGTCTCCAGTAACATCATCGAGCACTGGCCCATAAAAGAATATGCACATTCACTGATCATCACTCATCTTGAATTGCATCAACACGTGTTGTGACGGAAATGGTATAAGCGTTGCGATGTATTGGATCTCTGTATTAGAGAAAGCTTACCCTTTAGTCAACCTCATTGGTTCATGATGTGAAGGGGTGGAGTGTATGGGAACTGCTCAATCATGGCCTGAACCTCTGATTGATCACCTGAGGCGAGCAATGAGTCAGCTGCAGGAGCATAGTTGAAGGCAATTCACCTGTGCTGCAGGAAGGGGTGGAGCCTGGCTCCACCTCTCCTAGACCCATTTAAGAGCTGACTACCAGCTGGGTGGGTTTTTTTTCTGGGGATCCACTCTGGTGGAGTTTGGTGAGTCCATGATATGGGTTTGTTTTCTGTCTGTTCTCTTTTTGTTATTATAATTTGCTTTGCCTAACTCTCTTGTTTGTTTCGTAATTATAACATCTTAGTATTCATTTTACAACTATTGTGGTCTGAATGAAGTTACATCCCTACTGAGTGCTGCTGTGCCAGTCTTGTTGGTACTCCAATATGATCTGGAGTTGAAAGTAGCCAAGTGGTACGTTTCCGTTGATATTGGTAGTGCCTTCTTTTCCGTTCTGCTATTCCTTTAGAGTTCTCCTATTCTCAACTATACCCTATGCCTGTCAAATTTCGCCGTCCAACCCCTACCCTCCTTTACTATCATGTTTCCCATCTATAGACATAGATCTAGTAGTATTAATAACTAGTAAGTCAAACTTAGGACCCTTATACGCCTTATCTTCTACCCCAAATTTGCATTTCCCATGTTCCACCCAATTTGGAGTTGTCCAGTTTAAGGCAACTATCCCGTAAACTGGTGTTCTTCCCACCCCTCTAGGGAGGGCTGTACATATCCAACACGATCTATTGAGAGCTTGACCAATTTTCTCAGTCATTCTCAGGTAACTATTTTCCTGCCACGCTGTGACCACTACCACTAATATACTGAATGTAATCAAATGCTTATTCATGCTTCGAATCCTGATCTTCAATCGTTCTCTTTTTTCTGCGGCCTAGGTGCTTTCTTCAGGCGGGTATGATGTATCTACGATGTCAGTCCCTCCAGTTTCGTGGCAGTGTGGGTTGTCAGAAGTACTTGGTAGGGTCCTTCGCACTTCGGTCTCAAAGGCGAATTTGAGAGGGATTTCATGTAGACATAGTCGCCCGGTAATATATCATGTACGGGACCATCAAGGCCTCGTGCCCTGGTATCAAATACTGTTTTCTCGACTTTCTTTAACTGTTTCGCCAGGCTAACTATATATTCACTGAACACTTTGTCCACCACCTGTGTGGATATCCCTTTTTGTACAGCATAAGGTCACCCGTAAAGTATTTCATATGGGCTTAATCTCTCCTTTGTTTGCGGTTTAGTTCAAATTCTTAGAAGTGCCAGAGGCAGTGCCTGTGGCCATGAAATTCCAGCTTCTTGGCCCAATTTTACTATTTGTAATTTGATCAGATGATTCATTTTCTCCCCCTGGCCACTTGACTGCCGCCTATATGGTGTATGTAATTGCCAGTCAATTCCCAATAATGTGCTAGTTTGCTGAACCGCCTTAGCAATAAAATGTGGTCCTCAATCTGATGAGATTACTGCAGGAACCCCAAACCTCAGAATTATTTCATGTAACAATGCTTTTGTTACTTCCCGTGCCTTATTAGTTCTACAGGGAAATACCTCTGGCCATCCTGAAAAGGTATCAGTTAATACCAACATGTACCTGTACCCCCCTTTCCTTGCCAGTTCTGAAAAATCAATCTGCCATTGTTGTCCTGGATAGTTTCCTTTTCCTATCTGCCCTAACAAGATTTTATGTACAGATTTGGAATTGTTCTGCAGACAAATTTCACATTGTTGAGTCACTTGTTTAACAGTGGAGTATAAATTTCGGGCTACTATCTGCTAGGCCAAATACTTGTACAGTGCCTCAGCTCCCCAGTGTGTTTTTCTATGTTCAGCCCTTACTACCACCCATAATAAGGCTGTGGGGATGACTATTTTACCCTGTGGGGTAGTGACCCATCCTCCCTCTCTTACTTGTCCTTCTAAATCCTTTTTAAGAACTTTATCTTTCTTCGAATACCTGGGTTCACTATCAATTTGGATTTTACCATCTGGAACTAGAGGATGCAACTCTATCAGATCTTCCTCTACTGCCCTTTTAGCCTCTTGGTCTGCAAAAGCATTACCTATCTCATCTGATGTTTTTCCTCTTTGATGTGTTTTGCAATGCATAATGGCCACCTTTTTAGGTAGCTGCACTACTTCTAGAAGTTTGAGAATTTCTTTGGTATGTTTGGTGCCTTTTCCTTGGGTTGATAATATTCCTCTTTCTCTCCATATCGCTCCATGGGCGTGTACCACGCCAAAAGCATATTTTGAGTCAGTCCATATATTGATTTTTTTCCCTTCTGCTAGCTCTAATGCTCGAGTTAGAGCTATGATCTCTACCTTTTGTGCTGAGGTGTTTGGAGCTAGGGCCTTGGATTCTATTACCTTGCTATTGGTTATTACAGTGTACCCGGCTTTACACACTCCTTGATGCACAAAGTTACTACCATCAGTGTACCACGAGTCCTTGGCGTCCTCTAGGAGTTCTTCCTTCAGGTCCGGTCGGCTGGAATACACTGCTTCGATGGTTTCTAGACAGTCATGTGTCACAGGTTCTCCTGAGGTTCCACTGAGGAATGATGCTGGATTGATAATATTGGTTACTACTATCTCTACATCGTCTTGTTCCACCAGAATAGCTTGATATTTAAGGAACCTTTGTGGTGAAAGCCAGTGTCCCTCTTTCACTTCCAGCACCGCTGAACCCATATGTGATATGAATACCGTAATTTTCTGGCCCAGAGTAAATTTACGCACTTCCTGGATATTTAATACTAGCGCAGCCACTGCCCTCAGGCAGCTAGGCCATCCTTTGCTTACTTTGTCCAACTGCTTGGAGAAATACACTACTGCCCTACGATAGGGCCCCAGGTTTTGGGCTAGAACCCCTAAAGCTATTC
>NW_011215713.1:0-2057 GCF_000146605.3 Meleagris gallopavo
ACTGGGGAGCCCAGAACTGGACACAGTACTCCAGATGAGGCCTTACCAGGGCACAGTAGAGGGGGAGGATCACCTCCCTCAACCTGCTGGCCACGCTCTTTTTAATGCACCCCAGAATGCCATTGGCCTTTTTGGCCACAAGGGCACACTGCTGGCTCATGGCCAACCTGTTGTTCACCAGGACATTCAGGTCCTTCTCTGCAGAGCTCCTCTCCAGCAGCTCATCCCCCAGCCCGTACCGGCACACGCAAATTATTCCTCCCCAGACGCAAGACTCTACACTTACTTTTGTTAAACCTCATCTGGTTTCTTACTGCCCAGCTCTCCAGCCTGTCCAGGTCTCACTGAATGGCAGCACAGCCTTCAGGTGTGTCAGCCAATCCTCCCAACTTTGTATCATCAGCAAACTTACTGAAGGTGGCCGCTACCCCCTCATCAAGGTCATTGATGAAGATGTTGAACAAGACCGGATCCAGCACTGACCCCTGAGGAACACTGCGAGTTACAGGTCTCCAATCGGACTCTGCACCACCAATGACAACCTTCTGTACTCTGCCAGTCAGCCAGTTCTCAACCCACCTCACTGTCCACTCATTTATCCCACACTTCCTCAGCTTTGCTATAAGGATGTCAAGGGTGACAGTATAAAATGCCTTGCTGAAATCAAGGTAGACTACATTCAGTGCTCTCCCTGCATCCACTCAGCCAGTGACAACATCATAGAAGGCTTCCAGGTTGGTGAAGCATGACCTCCCTTTGGTGAACCCATGCTGACTTGTATAATCAATGAATATTAAAATGTTATAATTATGAAATAAATAAGAGTTAGGCAAAGCAGATTATAATAACAAAAAAGAATTGACAGAAAGCTTACCTGGGCTCTCTTATGAAACTCCAGCAGAATAGAGCTCCAGAAGAGATTCTTCCCCTGTGGTAGCCAGCTCTTAAGTCTAGGAGAGGTAG
Source organism: Meleagris gallopavo (assembly GCF_000146605.3). Lineage (NCBI taxonomy): Eukaryota > Metazoa > Chordata > Aves > Galliformes > Phasianidae > Meleagris > Meleagris gallopavo. The sequence continues at coordinate 964 of NW_011215713.1, forward strand.
AGCCAGGCTCCACCCCTTCCAGCAGAATAGGTGAATTGCCTACACCTGTGCTCCTGTGGCTGACTCATTGCTAGCCTCAGGTGATCAATCAGAGGTTCAGGCCGTGATTCAGCAGTTCCCATACCCTACACCCCTTCACGGCGTGAACCAATGATCAGGCTGACTAAAGGGTAAGCTTTTCCTAATACAGAGATCCAATATACTGCGACGCTTATACAATTTCCATCGCGACACATGTTGGTACAATTCAAGACGAGTGACGATCAGTGAATGTCCATATTCTTTTATGGGCCAGTGCTCGATGATGTTACTGGAGGCATGCGGTTGTGAGGTGCAGGTCTGTCCTGTGTTCCATCAGTCTCATGTTGACCATCACTGAGTGTTGCATGTGATCTGATAGTAACACTGGAATGCTTTGATGGCATTTTGTTCCTTCCGGCGATCCTGAAGGCTCAAAGACTCACGGGGAGAAATATAGATGTTTCAGAGGTACCAAGAAGGGAAGGTCTGTTCTCCAGGGCAAGATACAGGCCGTATTTCTATCCTGGGTCAACACTTCCGCTTGTACTGGGGCATGTCCTGGCCACCTGTGCCACGCCTTCTCGGCAGATGTCTGCGGCTGCATAATAATATCAGGCACCAAAGGAGGTGTCCTGATCTGCCATAGGGACATGATGGGAGTCCCTTTAGCAATGAAAATCAGAGTGTTGACCACAGCATCAGTAGGCCATGTACCTGTTACTGGAGGGACTACTGAGCCTCCTGCCTCCAACAGTCTCCCCAGGGTGCAAGTAGGCCACACCACTTGGGTCCTACCTGCACCTTCCAAGGCCATTTTATTCTATGGGTGCCAGGATCTAAATTCTCAGGGGCAGGGAGCAGAAGATTATTTTCATTACCAATCTGGGGTCTTACTTGATGATCAGTGCTCGTAATTTGGATCCTAAACGAGGTGGCCCATGTTGTCTGCAACATTCTCAGGGCACTGGGTCTGCCATCTCGGGAACTTTCATTCAGGTCCCACAAGGTTTCATACAGTCTTTTCATCCACCTCTGCAGGGACTGGGAGTCTGTCTTCAGGGCAGCCTTAAGAA
>NW_011215714.1:0-1040 GCF_000146605.3 Meleagris gallopavo
CCAAACTCAAACCCCCTCCCCATCCCCGCTGTTCCCTCCTACCTGCCCCACGCGACACGTGTGCACAAACATCATGATGTAGGCGTGAGCGGCCGTCAGGGCGTGCAGCAGGGGGGTGGCCTGGGCTGACAGCGTGGCATCGGGGACACTTCCAGCCCCCGCCAGCTCCCGCAGCAGCACCGACCCCCCCGGGGCTTCGATGGGTCGGTGAAGGGCTTCCAGAGCGGACAGCACCGAATCCAGCTGCAGCAGCCCCTCCTGCAGCACTTTGGGCTCGTGGGACAGGGTCTGAAGTGGGAGGGAAGGGGGGGGGAAATGGGGCAATCAGATCCAGCGCGGCTTCTTTCTTGGGGGGTCACAACCATTTATGGAGCTTCTGCTTTATTTCGGGGGGCTCAGACCCATTTTCACCTCCATTTCTTGAAGTCCTCCTATCTATTTGGGGGACTCAGACCCAACTCTTGAGGTTCTGCCTTATTTTGGGGGGGGCTCAGACCCAATTCTTGAGGTTCTGCCTTATTTTGGGGGGGGCTCAGACCCAATTCTTGAGGTTCTGCCTTATTTTGCGGGGAGCTCAGACCCAGTTCTTGAGGTTCTGCCTTATTTCGGAGGGAGCTCAGACCCAATTCTTGAGGTTCTGCCTTATTTTGGGAGGAGCTCAGACCCATTTCTTGAGGTTCTGCCTTATTTTGGGAGGAGCTCAGACCCAATTCTTGAGGTTCTGCCTTATTTCGGGGGGCTCAGACCCATTTTCACCTCCATTTCTTAGGGTGCTACTTTCTACTTGGGAGCTCAGACCCAGTTCTTGAGGTTCTGCCTTATTTTGGGGACCCAGACCCATTTTCACCCCCATTTCTTGAAGTTCTCCTATCTATTTGGGGGGCTCAGACCCAATTCTTGAGGTTCTGCCTTATTCTGGGGGGAGCTCAGACCCAATTGTTGAGGTTCTGCCTTATTTTGCGGGGAGCTCAGACCCATTTCTTGAGGTTCTGCCTTATTTCGGGGGGGGCTCAGACCCAATTCTTGAGGTTCTGCCTTAT
>NW_011215715.1:0-1732 GCF_000146605.3 Meleagris gallopavo
CTCTCCACTTCTGCGCATCTGCATTCAGAAGGAAAAGATTGAGGGAAAACGCGCTCTACAAGGCATCTGCATGTTTGATAAGGGACAGATGTAGTGCTCTCTCGTAATAACTTCGTATTAGCATACATTATACAAGGGTTATACGAACATCGGGTCCCTGTGGGTCCCTATGGGGTCTCTATGGGTCTCTATGGGTCCCTATGGGTCCCTATGGGGTTTCTATGGGTCTCTATGGGTCCCTATGGGGTCTCTATGGGTCTCTATGGGGTCTCTGTGTGTCCCTGTGTGTCCCTATGTGTCCCTATGGGTTTCTATGAGGGCATTGGGTCTCTATGGGTTCCTATGTGTCTCTATGGGGTCTCTATGGGGTCTCTATGGGTTCCTGTGTGTCCCTATGGGTCTCTATGGGGTCTCTATGGGGTCTCTATGGGGTCTCTATGGGGTCTCTGTGTGTCCCTATGTGTCCCTATGGGTTTCTATGAGGGCATTGGATCTCTATGGGTTCCTGTGTGTCCTATGGGTCCCTATGGGTTCCTATGTGTCTCTATGGGGTCTCTATGGGTCCCTATGGGGTCTCTGTGTCCCTGTGTGTCCCTATGGGTTTCTATGAGAATGTTGGGTCCCTATGGGGTCCCTATGGGGTCTCCATGGGTCTCTGTGGGTCTGTATTGGGGACACAGGGACATGGGGACATTGGGAGTAATGGGGTCATTGGGGTCTTTATGGGGTCATTGGGAGTAATGGGGCTATTGGGGGTGATGGGGTCATTGAGGGTAAAGGGGCCATTGGGGTCTTTATGGGGTCACCGAGGATAATGGGGCCACTGTGGGTAATGGGGTCATTGGGGTCTTTATGGGGCCATTAGCAGCGATGGGGTCACTGGGGGTGATGCGTCTCTATGGGGACATCGGGTCCCTATGGGGTCTGTATGGGGTCCCTATGTGTCCCTATACGTCCCTATGGGTTTCTAGGGGACATTGGGTACCTGCGTGTCCCTATGGGGTCTGTATGGGGTCCCTATTTGTCCCTATACGTCCCTATGGGTTTCTAGGGGACATTGGGTACCTGCGTGTCCCTATGGGGTCTGTATGGGGTCCCTATGTGTCCCTGGGATGGATACTGGTCATACTGGGATGATACTGGTGGCACTGGGATGGCAACTGGTTCCGTTGACCCCATTGACCCCACTGACCCCATTGATCCCACTGACCCCACTGACCCCACTGACCCCATTGACCACAATGACCCCAATGACCCCACTGACCCCACTGACCCCATTGACCCCATTGACCCCACTCACCCCACTCACCCCAGTGACCCCATTGATCCTACTGACCCCAATGACCCCATTGACTCCATTGACCCCATGGGCCCCACGGACCCCACAGACCCCATTGACCCCATTGACCCCACTCACCCCACTCACCCCAGTGACCCCATTGATCCTACTGACCCCACTCACCCCATTGACCCTATTGACCCCATGGGCCCCACGGACCCCACAGACCCCAGTGACACCATTGACCCCAGTGACACCATTGACCCCACTGACCCCACTGACCCCACGGACCCCAGTGATCCCACTGACCCCACTGACCCCATTGACTCCATTGACCCCACTGACCCCATTGATCCCACTGATCCTATGGACCCCATGGGCCCCACTGACCCCACTGACCCCATTGACCCCACTGACCCCACTGATCCCATTGACCCCATTGACCCCACTGAC
>NW_011215716.1:0-1093 GCF_000146605.3 Meleagris gallopavo
GCTCCCTCAGCCACTCTTCATAAGACTTGTGCTCCAGACCCCTCACCAGTTTCATTGCCCTTCTCTGGACACGCTCCAGGGCCTCAATGTCCTTTTTGTAGTGAGGGGTCCAAAACTGAACACTGTACTCAAGGTGCAGCCTCACCAGAGCTGAGTGCAGAGGGATGATCACCTTCCTGCTCCTGCTGGCCACACTATTTCTAATGCAGGCCAGGATGCCGTTGGCCTTCTTGGCCACCTGGGCACACTGCTGGCTCATGTTCATTCAAGCATCAACCAGCACCTCCAGGTCCCTTTCCTCTTCACAATCATTCAGCTTCTCTGCCCCTGTAGTGCTGCTTGGGGTTGTTGTGGCCAAAGTGCAGCACCCACTAGTTGGCCTTGTTGAACCTCATCCCATTCACATCAGCCCACTGATCCAGCTTATCTAGATAAGCTGGGTCTTCCTACCTTCATGCAGGTCAGCACCACCTCCCAACTTGGTGTCATCTGCAAACTTACTGAGGGTGCACTCAATCCCCTCATCTAGGTCATCAGTAAAGATATTAAACAAGATGGGCCCTGGTACAAACCCCTGGGGACACCACTTGTAACGGGTCACCAGCTGGACTTAACTCCATTAACCACTACCCATTGGGCACGGCCCTCTAGCCAGTTCCTTACCCAAAGAAAGGTATACCTGTCCAGACCACGGGCAGCCAGTTTCCCTAGAGGAATACTGTGAGAGACTGTGTCAAAGGCTTTGCTGAAGTCTAGGTAGACTACCTCAACATCCTTTCCCTCGTCTACCAGGCTGATCACCCAGTCATAAAAGGAAATGAGGTTGGTCAAGCACAACCTGCCTTTCATGAACCCATGTTGGCTGGGCCTGATCCCCTGGATGCCACGCACATGCCGTGTGATCTCACCCAAGATGATTTGCTCTATAACTTTCCCTGGTACCAAGGTCAGGTTGACAGGCCTGTAGTTCCCCAGATCTTCCTTACGGCTCTTCCTGTAGATGGGAGTTGCACTGGCAACCCTCCAATCCTCTGGGACCTCTCTAGATAACCAGGAGCGCTGATAGATGGCCACGAGCAACTCGGCAATCATC
>NW_011215717.1:0-1921 GCF_000146605.3 Meleagris gallopavo
CAGTGCCCGAGGCGCCGCGCCCACCTGCAGTGTAGATGTCGAAGTAGGTGGCCTTGGTGGCCACGTTGCCGCTGGGCTCGATGCCGGGGCCGCGCGCCGACACTTTGCTGGCATCGCCGTGCGCCATCGCCACGTTCACCCCAAAGGGGCTCCCGGAGATGTTCTGCCCCCCAAACAGCACCGTCACCTGCGGGCACAACCGGCGTCACACACGGCGTGGGGACACGGCGTGGGGATGACATGGGGACACGGCGTGGGGATGACATGGGGACACGGTGTGGGGACACGGCGTGGGGACGAAATGGGGACACGGCGTGGGGACACGGTGTGGGGATGGAATGGGGACACGGCGTGGGGATGACATGGGGACACGGCGTGGGGACACGGCGTGGGGACAGAATGGGGACATGGCGTGGGGATGACATGGGGACAGATGGGGACACAGCTTGGGGACACAGCTTGGGGATGGAATGGGGACACGGCGTGGGGACATGGCGTGGGGATGGAATGGGGACACAGCGTGGGGATGACATGGGGACAGATGGGGACACAGCTTGGGGACACAGCTTGGGGATGGAATGGGGACACGGCGTGGGGACATGGAATGGGGACACGGCATAGGGACACGGCGTAGGGACACGGAATGGGGACACGGAATGGGGACACGGCGTGGGGACGGAATGGGGACAGATGGGGACACAGCTTGGGGACACAGTTTGGGGACGGAATGGGGACACGGCGTGAGGACACGGCGTGGGGATGGAATGGGGACATGGCGTGGGGATGACATGGGGAGAGATGGGGACACAGCTTGGGGACAGAATGGGGACACAGCGTGAGGACATGGTGTGGGGATGGAATGGGGACACGGCGTGGGGATGACATGGGGACAGATGGGGACACAGCTTTTGGGCACAGCTTGGGGATGGAATGGGGACACGGCGGGGGGACACGGTGTGGGGACAGATGGGGACACAGCTTGGGGACACGGCACGGGAACAGAATGGGAACACGGCATGGGGATGACATGGGGACAGCATGGGGACACAGCTTGGGGACAGCTTGGGGACAGCTTGGCAAAACGGCACAGGGACAGAATGGGAACATGGCATGAGGATGACATGGGGACAGAATGAGGACACAGCATGGGGACAACATGGGGACACAGCACAGGGACAGATTGGGGACAGCACAGGGACAGATTGGGGACAGCATGGGGACACAGCACGGGGTTGACGTGGGGACAGAATGGGGACATGGCACGGGGACAGCATGGGGACGTGGCATGGGGATGACATGGGGACAGAATGGGAACATGGCATGGGGGATGGCATGGGGACACAGCATGGGGACAGAATGGGAACATGGCATGGGGATGGCATGGGGACACAGCATGGGGACAGCCTGGGGACACAGCATGGGGACACAGCACGGGGACACAGTGACACACGTGGGGACACCTCAATGGCACAGTGACACACGTGGGGACACCTCAGTGATACAATGACAGACATGGGGGCAGCACAGTGACACAGTGACACACGTGGGGACACCTCAGTGACACAGTGACACACGTGGGGACACCTCAGTGATACACGTGCGGAAAACTGAGTGTCACAGTGACACAACTGGGGACACCTCAGAGACACAGTGGCACACGCGGGCCACATTGGTGTCACCCACCTTGTGCAGCCCCGCCACTTTGGGGACGTAGGTGACAGAGAAGCTCCTCTTCTCGTCGTTGTTGGCCACCACCTGGGCCTGCGGTGACAGCAGAGAGAGAGTGAGAAGAGAATCAGTGGGAACCAATGGCACCCAGTGGGACCCAATGGGAGGCACTGAGACTCAATACGACCCAAAAGGACCCAGTGGGACCCAACGGGACCCAACGGGACGCACTGAGACTCAATACGACCCAAAA
>NW_011215718.1:0-2000 GCF_000146605.3 Meleagris gallopavo
ATGCCCCGCTCTTCCCATGATGCCCCGCAGGCCTGGCTCCAGCAGTGCAGCCATTATTTGCCCCACATGACCCCACACATCCCATAATGCCCCATAGCACCCATAGCACCCACACATCCCATAATGCCCCATATGACCCAACATGACCCCGCGCTTCCCATGATGCCCCGCAGGCCTGGCACCAGCAGTGCAGCCATTATTTGCCCCACATGACCCCGCACATCCCATAATACCCCACAAATCCCATAATGCCCTGCACTTCCCATGATGCCCCACACTTCCCATGATGCCCCGCAGGCCTGGCTCCAGCAGTACAGCCATTATTTGCCCCACATGACCCCGCACATCCCATAATACCCCACAAATCCCATAATGCCCTGCACTTCCCATGATGCCCCACACTTCCCATGATGCCCCACAGGCCTGGCTCCAGCAGTGCAGCCATTATTTGCCCCATAGCACCCACACATCCCATAATACCCCATAATGCCCCACATGACCCCGCACTTCCCATGATGCCCTGCAGGCGTGGCTCCAGCACTACGGCTATTATTTGCCCCATAGCACCCACACATCCCATAATGCCCCATATGACCCCAAATGACCCCGCTCTTCCCATGATGCCCCGCTCTTCCCATGATGCCCCGCTCTTCCCATGACGCCCCGCAGGCGTGGCTCCAGCAGTACGGCTATTTGCCCCATAGCACCCACACATCCCATATGACCCCACATGACCCCGCTCTTCCCATGATGCCCCGCTCTTCCCATGATGCCCCGCACTTCCCATGATGCCCCGCTCTTCCCATGATGCCCCGCAGGCCTGGCTCCAGCAGTGCAGCCATTATTTGCCCCATAGCACCCACACATCCCATAATGCCCCATAATGCCCCACATGACCCCACATGACCCCGCTCTTCCCATGATGCCCTGCAGGCATGGCTCCAGCACTACGGCTATTATTTGCCCCATAGCACCCATACATCCCATAATGCCCCATATGACCCCAAATGACCCCGCTCTTCCCATGATGCCCCGCACTTCCCATGATGCCCCGCAGGCGTGGTTCCAGCAGTACGGCTATTTGCCCCATAGCACCCACACATCCCCTATGACCCCACATGACCCCGCACTTCCCATAATGCCCCGCACTTCCCATGATGCCCCGCACTTCCCATAATGCCCCGCTCTTCCCATGATGCCCCGCAGGCCTGGCTCCAGCAGTGCAGCCATTATTTGCCCCATAGCACCCACACATCCCATAATGCCCCACATGACCCCACATGACCCCGCACTTCCCATGATGCCCCGCTCTTCCCATGATGCCCCGCTCTTCCCATGATGCCCCACAGGAGTGGCTCCAGCAGTACAGCCATTATTTGCCCCACATGACCCCACACGTCCCATAATACCCCACAAATCCCATGATGCCCCGCTCTTCCCATGATGCCCCGCTCTTCCCATGATGCCCCGCTCTTCCCATGATGCCCCGCAGGCGTGGCTCCAGCAGTACGGCTATTTGCCCCATAGCACCCATACATCCCATAATGCCCCATAATGCCCCACATGACCCCGCACTTCCCATAATGCCCCGCTCTTCCCATGATGCCCCGCAGGCCTGGCTCCAGCAGTGCAGCCATTATTTGCCCCATAGCACCCACACATCCCATAATGCCCCATAATGCCCCACATGACCCCGCACTTCCCATGATGCCCCGCTCTTCCCATGATGCCCCGCAGGCCTGGCTCCAGCAGTGCAGCCATTATTTGCCCCACATGACCCCACACATCCCATAATGCCCCATAGCACCCATAGCACCCACACATCCCATAATGCCCCATATGACCCAACATGACCCCGCGCTTCCCATGATGCCCCGCAGGCCTGGCACCAGCAGTGCAGCCATTATTTGCCCCACATGACCCCGCACATCCCATAATACCCCACAAATCCCATAATGCCCTGCACTTCCCATGATGCCCCACACTTCCCATGATGCCCC
>NW_011215719.1:0-2193 GCF_000146605.3 Meleagris gallopavo
GGTGTCACTTTAGGGTGTTTGTCACCTTTAGGTGTCACCCTTGGGTGTCGCCTTTGGTCTCCTGTCACCCTCGGGTGTCACTTTAGGGTGCTTGTCACCTTTAGGTGTCACCCTTGGGTGTCACCTTTGGTCTCCTATCACCCTTGGGTGTCACTTTAGGGTGTCACCTTTGGGTGCCCCCTTGGTGTGTCTCCTTTGGGTGTCACCCTTGGGTGTCTGTCACCCTTGGGTGTCAGCTTTGGGCGTCTGTCACCCTTGGGTGCCCATCACCTTTGGGTGTCTGTCACCTTTGGGTGCCACCTTTGGATGTCACCTTTGGTCTCCTGTCACCCTTGGGTGTCACCCTTGGGTGTCTCCTGTGTCACCCATGGGTGCCCTGTTGTTGTCCCCATTGGGTGTCACCATGGGTGCCCCATTGGGTGTCCTTGTGTCACCCATGGGTGCCCTGCTGGGTGTCCCCACTGTCACGCTTGTGTGTCCCCTGTGTCACCCATGGGTGCCCCATTGTTGTCCCTGTTGCGTGTCACCCATGGGTGTCCTGTTGAGTGTCCCTTGTGTCACCCTTGGGTGTCCCCATTGGGTGTCACCCATAGGTGCTATGTTGGGTGTCCCGTGTCACCTTTGGGTGTCCCCACTGCCACCCATGGGTGCCCCGTTGTTGTCCCTGTTGGGTGTCACCCATGGGTGCCCTGCTGGGTGTCCTTGTGTCACCCCTGGGTGCCATGTTGGGTGTCCCCTCTGTCACCTTTCGGTGTCCCCACTGCCACCCTTGGGTGCCCTGTTGTTGTCCCTATTGGGTGTCACCCATAGGTGCTATGTTGGATGTCCCCTGTGTCACCTTTGGGTGTCCCCTGTGTCACCCATGGGTGCCCTGCTGGGTGTCCTCTCTGTCACCTTTGGGTGTTTCCGCTGCCACCTTTGGGTGCCCTGTTGTTGTCCCCGTTGGATGTCACCCATGGGTGCCATGTTGGACGTCCCCACTGTCACCCTTGGGTGTCCCCACTGTCACCCATGGGTGTCCCCTGTGTCACCCATGGGTGCCCTGCTGGGTGTCCTCTCTGTCACCTTTGGGTGTTTCCGCTGCCACCTTTGGGTGCCCTGTTGTTGTTCCCATTGGGTGTCACCCATGGGTGCCATGTTGGACGTTCCCTGTGTCACCCTTGGGTGTCCCCACTGTCACCCATGGGTGTCCCCTGTGTCACCCATGGGTGCCCCGTTGTCCCCACAGATGTCCAGCTCCCCGCTGTCGAAGAAGCGCCGCGTGTCCGGGTCACCTCAGCGCCTCAGTGCCACCAGCGTCCCCAGCACCGCCAGCCCCGCCAACGTGAGTGTCACCCACTGTCACCCGTTGTCACCCACCGTCACCCGTTGTCACCCACTGTCCCTTCAGCGTCACCTCTTGTCACCCGTTGTCACCCAGTGTCCCACCATTGTCCCCCATTGTCCCTTCATTGTCCCCCACTGTCACCCACTGTCCCTTCAGCGTCACCTCTTGTCACCCGTTGTCACCCAGTGTCCCACCATTGTCCCCCATTGTCCCTTCATTGTCCCCCAATGTCACCCACTCTCCCTTCATTGTCACCCACTGTCACCCACTGTCATCCATTGTCCCTTCAGGGTCACCTGTTGTCACCCACTGTCACCCAATGTCACCCACTGTCCCTTCAGTGTCACCTGTTATCACCCATTGTCACCCAGTGTCCCACCATTGTCCCCCATTGTCCCTTCGTTGTCCCCCAGTGTCACCCACTCTCCTTTCATTGTCACCCACTGTCACCCACTGTCATCCATTGTCCCTTCAGGGTCACCCGTTGTCACCCACTGTCACCCACTGTCACCCACTGTCCCTTCAGCATCACCTCTTGTCACCCGTTGTCCCCCAGTGTCCCACCATTGTCCCCCATTGTCCCTTCGTTGTCCCCCAGTGTCACCCACTGTCATCCATTGTCCCTTCAGGGTGACCCGTTGTCACCCACTGTCACCCACTGTCACCCACTGTCCCTTCAGTGTCACCTCTTGTCACCCGTTGTCCCCCAGTGTCCCACCATTGTCCCCCATTGTCCCTTCATTGTCCCCCAGTGTCACCCACTCTCCCTCCATTGTCACCCAGTGTCACCCACTGTCATCCATTGTCCCTTCAGGGTCACCCACTGTCACCCACTGTCACCCACTGTCACCCACTGTCACCCACTG
>NW_011215720.1:0-1381 GCF_000146605.3 Meleagris gallopavo
GGGGACATCCAGTGAATAACTTCGGGTGCCCAATGGCTTTGGGGACACCCAATGATTTGGGGACACCCAGTGAGTGACTCTGGGGACACTCCATGACTTTGGGACACCCAATGACCTTGGGGACATTCAATGACTTTGGGGACATCCAACGACTTAGGGGGCACCCAATGATTTGGGGGACGTTCAATGACTTTGGGGACATCCAGTGAATAACTTCGGGTGCCCAATGGCTTTGGGGACACCCAATGATTTGGGGACACCCAATGAGTGACTTTGGGGACATTCCGTGACTTTGGGACACCCAATGACCCTGGGGACATTCAATGACTTTGGGGACATCCAACGACTTTGGGGGCACCCAATGATTTGGGGGACATTCAATGACTTCGGGACACCCAATGACTTTGGGGGCATTCAATGACTTTGGGGGCACCCAATGATTTGGGGGACATTCAATGACTTTGGGGACATCCAATGAATAACTTTGGGCACCCAATGATTTTGGGGCACCCAATGAATGACTTTGGGGACATTCCGTGACTTTGGGACACCCAATGAGTTTGGGGACATTCAATGACTTTGGGGACATCCAACGACTTAGGGGGCACCCAATGATTTGGGGGACGTTCAATGACTTTGGGGACATCCAGTGAATAACTTCGGGTGCCCAATGGCTTTGGGGACACTCAACGACTTTGGGGCACCCAATGAGTGACTTTGGGGACATTCAATGAGTTTGGGACACCCAATAATTTGGGGACACCCAATGAATGACCTTGGGGGGGACACCCAACGACTCTGGGGCACCCAATGAGTGACTTCGGGGCACCCAATGAGTGACTTTGGGGACATTCAATGAGTTTGGGACACCCAATAATTTGGGAACTCCCAATGAATGACCTTGGGGGGGGACACCCAACGACTTTGGGGACATTCAATGAGTTTGGGACACCCAATAATTTGGGAACACCCAATGAATGACCTTGGGGGGGACACCCAACAACTTTGGGGACATTCAATGACTTTGGGACACCCAATAATTTGGGGACACCCAATGAATGACCTTGGGGGGGTCACCCAATGACTCTGGGGCACCCAATGAGTGACTCTGGGGACATTCCGTGACTTTGGGACACCCAATAATTTGGGAACACCCAATGAATGACCTTGGGGGGGGGTCACCCAATGACTCTGGGGCACCCAATGAGTGACTTTGGGGACATTCCGTGACTTTGGGACACCCAATAATTTGGGAACACCCAATGAATGACCTTGGGGGGGGACACCCAACGACTTTGGGGACATTCAATGAGTTTGGGACACCCAATAATTTGGGAACACCCAATGAATGACCTTGGGGGGGGGTCACCCAACGACTCTG
>NW_011215721.1:0-1722 GCF_000146605.3 Meleagris gallopavo
CGGCGCGGTGCCGATGTTTGCGGTGCTCCCTGGGCCGCCCCGCGCTCCCCGTCGCCTCCTCCGAGGCTTCGGTCCCTCCGCGCTCCCCCCGGTGCTTCTTCGAGGAGCCCATGGCGGTACCCGCACCGCTTCCGGTCCCGCTCGACTTCCGCTTCCGCCAGGAAGAACTTCCGGTGCGTTACCTAGGCAACGATCGAACTTTCCTGTGCGTTGCTGAGGGAGCGGCTGAATTTCCGGTGCGTCGCTGAGGGAATACCGGAACTTCCGTTGCGTTGCTAAGGGAACGCCGTCGCTCCGCCCCCGCCTTGAGAACTCGCGGTGGTGATTGGCTGACCGAAAGGCGCGCTCCGGAAGTAGGTGGGGGGTGGCGGTGGTAGATAAAGGAGGCGCTCTGTGGGTCCCAGTGTCACCTATGGGGGCTTAATGGCCCCCTATGGGGTCCCAGTGTCACCTATGGGGGCTTAATGTCACTTATGCGGTCCCAGTGTCACCTATGGGGTCCCACTGTCACCAATGGGGGCTTAATGTCACCCTCTGGGGTCCCAGTGTCACTTATGGGGTCCCAGGATCACTTTTGGGGCCCTAATGTCACCCTATAGGGTCCCAATGTCACCTATGGGAGAGATTAACGTCACCCTATGGGGTCCAAGTGTCACCAATGTTGTCACCCCATGAGGTCCCAGTGTCACTTTTAGGGTCCCAATGTCACCTATGGGGTCCCAGTATCACCAATGGGGACTTAATGTCACCCTACGGGGTCCCAGTGTCACTTTTAGGTTCCCAATGTCACTTTTAGGGTCCCACTGTCACCTATGGGGACTTAATGTCACCAATGGGGTCCCAGTGTCACTTTTGGGGTCCTAATGTCACCCTATGGGATCCCAATGTCACTTATGGGGGATTAACGTCACCCTATGAGGTCCCTGTGTCACTTTTAGGGTCCCAGTGTCACCAATGGGGGCTTAATGTCACCCTATGGGGTCCCAGTGTCACTTTTAGGGTCCCAATGTCACCTACGGGGTCACAGTGTCACCTATGGGGTCCCAGTGTCACCAATGGGGGTTTAATGTCACCCTATGGGGTTCCACTGTCACTTTTAGGGTCCCAGTGTCACCAATGGGGGCTTAATGTCACCCTATGGGGTCCCAGTGTCACTTTTAGGGTCCCAGTGTCACCAATGGGGGCTTAATGTCACCCTATGGGGTCCCAGTGTCACTTTTAGGGTCCCAGTGTCACCTATGGGGGCTTAATGTCACCCTATGGGGTCCCAGTGTCACTTTTAGAGTCCCAGTGTCACCTATGGGGGCTTAATGTCACCCTATGGGGTCCCAGTGTCACTTTTGGGTCCCACTGTCACCCTATGAGGTCCCAGTGTCGCTTTTAGGGACCCAGTGTTACCTATGGGGTCCCACTGTCACCAATGGGGGCTTAATGTCACCCTACGGGGTCCCAGTGTCACTTACAGGGTCCCAATGTCACTTACGGGGTCCCAGTGTCACTTATGGGGTCTCAGTGTCACCTATGGGGTCCCAGTGTCACTTACAGGGTCCCAATGTCACTTACGGGGTCCCAGTGTCACTTATGGGGTCTCAGTGTCACCTATGGGGTCCCAGTGTCACTTATAGGGTCCCAATGTCACTTACGGGGTCCCAGTGTCACTTATGGGGTCCCAGTGCCCCCAGTGGGCCGCGGTGCCCCCAGACCCCAAAGACACAGACACGA
>NW_011215722.1:0-1069 GCF_000146605.3 Meleagris gallopavo
CCTGCAAGGTCCTGGAAAGTAAGAGGGGAGGGGTCCTTTAAGGAGGTGGGGAAGGGTCCTGGAAGGTAAGAAGGAAAGGTCTTGGAAGGTAAGAGGGAAAGGTCCTGGAAGGTAACATTGGAAGGTCCCGGAAGGTAACAGGGAAGGGTCCTGGAAGGTAAGAGGGGAAGGTCCTGGAAGATAACAGGGAAAAGGTCCTGGAAGGTAACAGGAAAAGGTCCTGGAAGGTAAGAGGGAAAGGTCCTGGAAGGTAAGAGAGAAAGGGCCTGGAAGGTAAGAGGAAAAGGTCCTGGAAGGTAAGAGGGAAAGGTCCTGGAAGGTAACAGGGAAAGGTCCTGGAAGGTAAGAGGGAAAGATCCTGGAAGGTAAGAGGGAAAGGTCCTGGAAGGTAACGGGAAAGGTCCTGGAAGGTAAGAGGGAAAGGTCCTGGAAGATAATAGGGGAAGGTCCTGGAAGGTAACGGGAAAGGTCCTGGAAGGTAACAGGGAAAGGTCCTGGAAGGTAAGAGGGGAAGGTCCTGGAAGGTAACGGGAAAGGTCCTGGAAGGTAAGAGGGAAAGGTCCTGGAAGGTAACAGGAAAAGGTCCTGGAAGGTAACAGGAAAAGGTCCTGGAAGGTAAGAGGGGAAGGTCCTGGAAGGTAACAGGAAAAGGTCCTGGAAGGTAACGGGAAAGGTCCTGGAAGGTAACGGGGGAAGGTCCTGGAAGGTAACGGGAAAGGTCCTGGAAGGTAACGGGGGAAGGTCCTGGAAGGTAACAGGGGAAGGTCCTGGAAGGTAACGGGGGAAGGTCCTGGAAGGTAACGGGGGAAGGTCTTGGAAGGTAAGAGGGGAAGGTCCTGGAAGGTAACGGGGAAAGGTCCTGGAAGATAACAGGAAAATGTCCTGGAAGGTAACAGGGAAAGGTCCTGGAAGGTAACGGGGGAAGGTCTTGGAAGGTAAGAGGGGAAGGTCCTGGAAGGTAATGGGGGAAGGTCCTGGAAGATAACAGGAAAATGTCCTGGATGGTAATTGGGAAGGGTCCTTCAAGGGGTGGGGAAAGGTCCTGGAAGGTAACATTGGAAGGTCCTGG
>NW_011215723.1:0-706 GCF_000146605.3 Meleagris gallopavo
GAGACCCTAAAAGTGCCACCCAGACCCTAAAAGTGCCACCCAGACCCTAAAAGTGCCACCCAGATCCTAAAAGTGCCACCAAGGGCCTAAAAGTGCCACCAAGATCCTAAAAGTGACACCATGACCCCAAAAATGCCACCATGACCCTAAAAGAGTCACCATGACCCTAAAAGTGTCACCAAGACCCTAAAAGTGCCACCAAGACCCTAAAAGAGTCACCAAGGGCCTAAAAGTGCCACCAAGATCCTAAAAGTGTCACCACGACCCTAAAAGTGTCACCAAGCCCCCCAAAGTGCCACCCAGACCCTAAAAGTGCCACCAAGGGCCTAAAAGTGCCACCGAGATCCTAAAAGTGTCACCAAGACCCTAAAAGAGTCACCAAGATCCTAAAAGAGTCACCAAGACCCTAAAAGTGTCACCAAGACCCTAAAAGTGCCACCATGACCCTAAAAGTGCCACCAAGGGCCTAAAAGAGTCACCAAGATCCTAAAAGTGTCACCCAGACCCGGAAAGTGTCACCAAGACCCCAAAGTACCACCAAGACCCTAAAAGAGTCACCAAGATCCTAAAAGTGTCCCCCCAAACCCGAAAGTGTCACCAAGATCCTAAAAGTGACACCAAGACCCCAAAAGTGTCCCCCATAGGGACCCACAGAGCCCCATAGAGCCCCACAGAGCCCCATAGAGCCCCACAGAGACCCCACAGC
>NW_011215724.1:0-2504 GCF_000146605.3 Meleagris gallopavo
GTCACGTGGACTCACCATGACACGAGGACGTGTCACTCTATGACACGAGGATGGAGGGGACACATAGTGACGTCACGTGGACTCACCATGACACGGGGACGTGTCACTCTATGACACGAGGATGGAGGGGACACGTAGTGATGTCACGTGGACTCACCATGACACGAGGATGGAGGGGACACGTAGTGATGTCACGTGGACTCACCATGACACAAGGACGTGTCACTCTATGACACAAGGATGGAGGGGACACGTCGTAGTGACGTCACGTGGACTCACCATGACACGAGGATGGAGGGGACACACAGTGACGTCACACGAGGACACAGAGGGGCCGTGGGGGTGACCCTGTCCCTCCCCCCCCCAAACACCTGAACACCAAACCGGGCCACTCGTGTTGTTTTCCCACTCAGTTCTATAATAAAGCTCTCGTGAGCGCACGCGTGCGATGGGTGGCTGGTGCTGATAAGGCCTTATCACAACCCCGGGGCGGGGGGCACTGCAGGCGCGCAGCCCCACGTTGGAGTCGTGTCTGGGGGGTGGGGGGCACTGATAAGGTGGGCCGGCAGCTCGTGGCACCTCTTGTCACCAGCGGTGTGGCACACGGGCTCCGTGGCACTGGTGATCCGTGGCACTGGTGATCCATGACACTTGTGATCCATGGCACTTGTGATCCATGACACTTGTGATCCATGACACTTGTGATCCATGGCACTTGTGATCCGTGTCATTTGTGATCCGTGTCACTTGTGATCCGTGTCATTTGTGATCTGTGTCATTTGTGATCCGTGTCACTCGTGCTCCGTGGCACTTGTGATCCATGACACTTGTGCTCCATGTCACTTGTGATCTGTGTCACTTGTGCTCTGTCACCTGTGTTCCGTGTCACTTGTGCTCTGTATCACCTGTGTTCCGTGTCACTTGTGCTCTGTCACCTGTGTTCCGTGTCACTTGTGCTCTGTATCACCTGTGTTCCGTGTCACTTGTGCTTCGTGTCACCTGTGTTCCGTGTCACTTGTGATCCATGTCACCTGTGTTCTGTCACTTGTGTTCTGTGTCACCCGGGTTCCATGTTACCTGTGTTCCATGTTACCTGTGTTCTGTGTTACTTGTGTTCTATGGCACCTGGTTTCTGTGTCACTGTGTCACTTGTGTTCTGTGTCACTTGTGATCCGTGACACTTGTGATCCGTGACACTTGTGCTCCGTGTCACCTGTGTTCCATGTCACCTGTGCTCCGTGTCACTTGTGATCCGTGTCACTTTTGATCCATTTCACCTGTGCTCCGTGTCACCTGTATTCTGTGTCACTTGTGCTCCGTGTCACCTGTGTTCTGTGTTACTTGTGTTCTGTGTCACCTGGGTTCTGTGTCACTGTGTCACTTGTGTTCCGTGTCACCTGTGTTCTGTCACCTGTGTTCTGTGTCACCTGTGTTCCGTGTCACCTGTGTTCTGTGTCACTTGTGTTCCGTGTCACCTGTGTTCTGTGTCACCTGTGTTCCGTGTCACTTGTGTTCCGTGTCACCTGTGTTCCGTGTCACTTGTGTTCTGTGTCACTTGTGTTCCGTGTCACCTGTGTTCCGTGTCACTTGTGTTCTGTGTCACTTGTGTTCCGTGTCACCTGTGTTCCGTGTCACTTGTGTTCTGTGTCACTTGTGATCCGTGTCACTTGTGATCCGTGTCACCTGTGCTCCCTGTCACTTGTGATCCGTGTCACTTGTGTTCCGTGGCACCTGGTTCTGTGTCACTGTGTCACCTGTGTTCCGTGTCACTTGAGTTCCGTGTCACTTGTGTTCTGTGTCACCTGTGCTCTGTGTCACTTGTGATCCGTGACACTTGTGTTCCATGTCACCTGTGTTCTGTGTCACCCGGGTTCCTTGTCACCCGGGTTCCACGTCACCTGTTTTTTGTGTCACCTGTGTTCCATGTCACCTGGGTTCTGTCACCTGTGTTCCGTGTCACCTGTGTTCCGTGTCACCTGTGTTCTCTGTCACCTGGGTTCCATGTCGCTGTGACACCTGGCAGCTCCATGTCACTGTGTCACCTGGGTTCCATGTCACTGTGACACCATGTCATCGTGTCACCTGGGTTCCGTGTCACCTGGGTTCCATGTCACCAGGCAGCTCCATGTCACTGTGTCACCTGGGTTCCACATCACCTGAGCTCCATGTCACTGTGTCACCGTGCCACTGGTGCTCAAACCATCCAGGCTCAGTGACACCACGACACCCGTGGGCTCCGTGTCACCAGGGCTCCGTGTCACTGTGTCACCCGGGCTCCACATCGCCACCAGACTCACCCTCAGGCTTCATCCCCACCGCCATCACCGTCCTCATCCTCATCCCCATCGCCGTCCCCGGGCCCGGGGGTGACGTGCAGCTCCCCCTGGGGCCCAAAGCTCAGCCTCCAGCCCCGTGGGGCCACTCCAGGCAGGACGAGGCGGACGTTCACCTTCAGTGGGATCCCAGGCGTGGGTCGCAGGCGGCACTCAGCCGGGAAGTAGCGG
>NW_011215725.1:0-1156 GCF_000146605.3 Meleagris gallopavo
GGGTTTTCTCTTTGGGATTCCATTATCTGTAGGGTTTCGTCTTTGGGATCCCATTATCTGTTGGGTTTTCTCTTTGGGATCCCATTATCTGTTGGGTTTTCTCCTTGGGGTCCCGTTATCTCTTGGGTTTTCTCTTTGGGATTCCATTATCTGTAGGGTTTCGTCTTTGGGATCCCATTATCTGTTGGGTTTTCTCCTTGGGGTCCCATTATCTATAGGGTTTTCTCCTTGGGGTCCCATTATTTGTAGGCTTTTCTCTTTGGGGTCCCGTTATCTGTAGGGTTTTCTCTTTGGGATTCCATTACCTGTTGGGTTTTCTCTTTGGGATTCCATTACCTGTTGGGTTTTCTCCCTGGGGTCCCATTATTTGTAGGGTTTTCTCCTTGGGGTCCCGTTATCTGTAGGGTTTTCTCTTTGGGATTCCATTACCTGTTGGGTTTTCTCCTTGGGGTCCCGTTATTTTTAGGGTTTTCTCTTTGGGGTTCCATTATCTGTTGGGTTTTCTCTTTGGGGTCCCATTATTTGTAGGGTTTTCACTTTGGGATTCCATTATTTGTTGGGTTTTCTCTTTGGGGTCCCATGATCTGTAGGGTTTTCTCCTTGGGATCCCATTATCTCTTGGGTTTTCTCTTTGGGATTCCATTATCTGTAGGGTTTCGTCTTTGGGATCCCATTATCTGTTGGGTTTTCTCCTTGGGGTCCCATTATCTGTTGGGTTTTCTCTTTGGGATCCCATTATCTGTTGGGTTTTCTCTTTGGGATTCCCATTATCTGTAGGGTTTTCTCCTTGGGGTCCCATTATCTATAGGGTTTTCTCTTTGGGATTCCATTATCTGTAGGGTTTCGTCTTTGGGATCCCATTATCTGTTGGGTTTTCTCTTTGGGATTCCATTATCTGTAGGGTTTTCTCTTTGGGGTCCCATTATCTGTAGGGTTTTCTCTTCGGGATTCCATTATTTGTTGGGTTTTCTCTTTGGGGTCCCATGATCTGTTGGGTTTTCTCCTTGGGATCCCATTATCTGTTGGGTTTTCTCTTTGGGGTCCCATTATCTGTAGGGTTTTCTCTTTGGGATTCCATTATCTGTAGGGTTTTCTCTTTGGGGTTCCATTATCTGTAGGGTTTTATTTTTGGGGTCCCCTTATCTGTTGGGTTTTC
>NW_011215726.1:0-5323 GCF_000146605.3 Meleagris gallopavo
AGAGAGATGGGAGTGGGACCTGAGGGAAAACGTGGAGTGGAGTGAAGGGTTGGGAGCGGGAGTGTTTGGGGGGAGGGGGGAGATAGATGGGAATGGGGAGAGAGATGGGAGTGGGACCTGAGGGAAAACGTGGAGTGGAGTGAAGGGTTGGGAGCGGGAGTGTTTGGGGGGAGGGGGGAGATAGATGGGAATGGGGAGAGAGATGGGAGTGGGACCTGAGGGAAAACGTGGAGTGGAGTGAAGGTGGGGATCAGGAGTGGGGAGATTGTATGGGACTGGGGGGAGGGATATGGGATTGGGGTTGGGATTGGGGTTGGGATTGGGGTTGGGGTTGGAAATGGGGTTGGGATTGGGATGAGATATATGAGATTGGGATTGGGATTCGGATTGTGGTGAGAAATACGGGATTGGGATTGGGATTAGGGATGGGGTGAGAATTATGGGATTGGGGTTGGGAGAGAGATACAGGATTGGGGTTGGGATTATATGTTTGGGATCGGGGTGAGAGATCTGGGATTGGGAGTGGGATAAGGATTGGGTTGAGATATATGGGATTGGGGTTGGGATTGGGGTTGGGATGAGAAATAGGGATTGGGGTGAAATATATGGGATAGGGGTGAAAGATATGGGATTGGGATTGGGACTGGGGTGACAGATTCGGGATTGGGATCAGGATTGGGGTGAGATATATAGGATTGGGGTGAGAGATATGGGATTGGGATTGGGGTGAAAGATTTGGGATTAGGATTGGGATTGGGGTGATATATATGGGATTGGGATTAGGATGTGGGATTGGGATGTGGGATTGCAAAGTGGGATGTGGGATTGAGATGTGGGATTGGGATGTGGGATGTGGGATTGGGATGTGGGATTGGAATGAGGGATTGGGATTGAGATGTGGGATGTGGGATGTTGGATGTGGGCTGTGGGCTTGGGATTGGGATTGGGATGTGGGATGTGGGATTGGGATGTAAGATGTAGGATTGGGATGTGGGACTGGGATGTGGGATGTAGGATTGGGATGTGGGATTGGGATGTGGGATTGGAATGTGGGATGTAGGATTGGGATGTGGGATTGGGATGTGGGATTGGGATGTGGGATGTGGGATTCGGATGTGGGATGTAGGATTGGGATGTGGGATTGGGATGTGGGATTGGGATTGAGATGTGGGATGTGGGAGTGGGATGTAGGATTGGGATGTGGGAAGTGGGATTGGGATGTAGGATTGGGATGTGTAAAGTGGGATTGGGATGTGGGATTGGGATGTTGGATTGGGATGCAGGATTGGGATTGGGATGTGGGATGTAGGATTGGGATTGAGATGTGGGATTGGGATGTAGGATTGGGATTTGGATAGTGGATTGGGATTGGGATGCGGGATTGGGATGTGGGATTGGGATTGGGATTGAGATGTGGGATTTGGATGTGGGATTGGAATGAGGGATTGGGATTGAGACGTGGGATGTGGGATGTTGGATGTGGGCTGTGGGCTTGGGATTGGGATTGGGATGTGGGATGTAGGATTGGGATGTGGGATTGGGATGTGGGAAGAGGGATTGGGATGTGGGATTGGGATTGTGATGTGGGATTGGGATGCGGGATGGTGACGTGGGATTGGGATGCAGGATTAGGATTGGGATGCGGGATTGGTATGTGGGATTGGGATGTGGGATTGGGATGCGGTATTGGGATTTGGGATTGAGATGTGGGATGGGGATGTGGGATTGGGATTGAGATGTTGAATTGGGATTGGGATATGGGATTGGGAGGGGGTGTGGGATTGGGATTGGGATGTGGGATTGGGATTGGGATGTGGGATTGGGATTGGGGTCACGAAGAGACATAAAGGAATGGGATGAGATATATGGGATTGGGATTAGCATTGGGATGAGAGATATGGGATTGGGATGAGACATATGGGATGCGGTGAGAGATTTGGGATTGGGATTGGGGTGAGATATATGGGATTGGGATTAGGATGTGGGATTGGGATGTGGGATGTGGGATTGGGATGTGGGAATGGGATGTGGGATTGGGAATAGGATGAGGGATTGGGATTGAGATGTGGGATGTGGGATTGGGATTGGGAAGTGGGATGTGGGATTGGGATGCAGGATTGAGATGTGGGATGTGGGATTGGGATGTGAGATGTGGGATTGGGATTGGGATGTGGAATTGGGATGCGGGATGTGGGATTGGGATACGGGATGTGGGATTGGGATACGGGATTGCGATGTGGGGTTGGGATGCGTTATGGGTATTTGGGATTGAGATGTGGGATTGGGATTGGGATATGGGATTGAGATGGGGATGTAGGATTGGGATGTGGGATTGAGATGTGAGATTGGGATTGGGATGCAGGATTGGGATGTGGGAAGCGGGATTGGGATTGGGATGTGGGATGTGGGATTGCGATGTGGGATTGGGATGCGGTATTGGGATTTGGGATTGAGATGTGGGATGGGGATGTGGGATTGGGATTGAGATGTGGAATTGGGATGCGGTATTGGGATTTGGGATTGGGATGTGGGATTGGGATGTGGAATTGGGATGTGGGATGTAGGATTGGGATTTGGATGTGGGATTGGGATTGGGATGTGAGATGTGGGATGTAGAATTGGGATTGGGATGTGGGATTGGGATGTGGGATGTAGGATTGGGATTTGGATGTGGGATTGGTATTGGGATGTTAAATGTGGGATGTAGAATTGGGATTGGGATGTGGGATTGGGATGTGGGATTGGGATTGGGTGTGGGATTGGGATGTGGGATTGGGATTGGGTGTGGGATTGGGATGTGGGATTGGGATGTGGGATTGCGATGTGGAATGTGGAATTGGGATGTGGGATGTGGGATTGGGATTGGGATGTGGAATTGGGATGTGGGATGTGGGATTGGGATTGGGATGTGGAATTGGGATGTGGGATGTGGGATTGGGATGCGGAATTGAGATTGGGATGTGGGATTGGGATTGAGATGTAGGATTGGGATGTGGGATGTAGGATTGGGATTTGGATGTGGGATTGGGATGTTAAATGTGGGATGTAGAATTGGGATTGGGATGTGGGATTGGGATGTGGGAAGCGGGATTGGGATGTGGGATTGGGATGTGGGATTGGGATTGAGTGTGAGATTGGGATGTGGGATGTAGGATTGGGATTTGGATGTAGGATTGGGATTGGGATTGGGATGTGGGATGTGGAATTGGGATGTGGGATGTAGGATTGGGATTTGGATGTGGGATTGGGATGTGGGATGTAGAACTGGGATTGGGATGTGGGATTGGGATGTGGGATTGGGATGTGGGAAGTGTTATTGGGTGTGGGATTGGGATGTGGGATTGGGATTGGGTGTGGGATAGGGATGTGGGATTGGGATTGGGATGTGGGATCGCTATAGGATATCCCTAGAGGATATCTATGGGATTTCTGTAGGATATCTTTGGGGTGGCTATGGGGTCTCTATTGGATGGTTTGGGATCTGTATGGGGTCGCTATGGGGTGATTATGGGGTGTCTGTGGCATGGCTATGGGATCTCTATGGGAGCTCTATGGGGTGGCTATGGGGTAGCTATGGGGTCTCTATAGGATGGTATTGGATCTGTATGGGATGACTGTGGTATCTCTATGGGGTAGCTATGGGGTCTCTATAGCGCGGCTATGGGGTCTCTTTGGGGTGGCTATGGCATCTGAATGGGATGGCTATGGGGTCTCTATGGGGTCTCTATTGGATGGCTATGGGGTATCTATGGGGTCTCTATTGGATGGCTATGGGGTCTCTATGGGGTCTCTATGGGGTGGCTATGGCGTCTCTATGGGATCTCTATGGGGTGGCTATGGGATCTCTAGGGATGGTATGGGATCTCCATGGGATCTCTATGGGGTGGCTATAGGATGGCTATGGGATCTCTACGGGATGACTATGGGATATCTATGTCTCTGTGGGATGGCTATGGGGTCTCTATGGGGTGGCTATGGGATCTGAATGGGATGGCTATGGGATATCTATGAGGTCTCTATTGGATGGCTATGGGGTCTCTATGGGGTCTCTATGGGGTGGCTATGGGATCTCCATGGGATGGTATGGGATCTCCATGGGATCTCTATGGGGTGGCTATAGGATGGCTATGGGATCTCTATGGGATGGCTATGGGATATCTATGGGGTCTCTGTGGGATGGCTATGGGGTCTCTATGGGGTGGCTACAGGGTGGCTATAGGATAGGCATGGAGTCTCTATAGGATGGCTATAAGATCTCTATGGGATGACTGTGAGATCTCTATGGGGTAGCTATGGAAGCTCTATAGAGTGGCTATGGGGTCTCTATGGGGTGGCTATGGGATCTGAATAGGGTGGCTATGGGGTCTCTATGGGATCTCTATGGGATCTCTATGGGATGACTACGGGATATCTAAGGGGTCTCTGTGGGATGGCTATAGGATCTCTATGGGATCTCTATAGGATGGCTATAGGGTGGCTATGGGGTCTCTATGGGATCTCTATAGGATGGCTATATGGTGGCTATGGGGTCTCTATGGGATGGCTATGGGGTCTCTATGGGGTGGCTATGGGATCTCTATGGGATGACTACGGGATATCTATGGGGTGTCTGTGGGATGGCTATAGGATCTCTATGGGATCTCTATAGGATGGCTATAGGGTGGCTATGGGGTCTCTATGGGGTCTCTATAGGATGGCTATAGAGTGGCTATGGGGTCTCTATGGGATGGCTATGGGATCTCTATGGGGTCTCTGTGGGATGGCTATGGGGTGGCTATGGGATCTCTATGGGATGGCTATGGGGTCTCTATGGGGTGGCTATGGGATCTCTATGGGATGACTACGGGATATCTATGGGGTGTCTGTGGGATGGCTATAGGATCTCTATGGGGTCTCTATAGGATGGCTATAGGGTGGCTATGGGGTCTCTATGGGGTGGCTATGGGATCTCTAAGGGATGACTACAGGATCTCTATGGGATATCTATAGGATGGCTATAGGGTGGCTATGGGATCTCTATGGGGTGGCTATGGGATCTGAATGGGATGACTACAGGATCTCTATGGCATATCTATAGGATGGCTATAGGGTGGCTATGGGATCTCTATGGGGTGGCTGTGGGGTCTCTATGGGGTCTCTATAGGATGGCTATAGGGTGGCTATGGGGTCTCTATGGGATGGTTCGGGATCTCTATGGGATCTCAATGGGCTGGGCCGTGGATTTGGGACGGATCCCGCCCTGTTTTCTCCCATCACCGCATTCGGGTCGTTCCCCCTCCATCCCCAACCCCCCCCCATCCCATCATCCCCCAATCCCCCCATC
>NW_011215727.1:0-1561 GCF_000146605.3 Meleagris gallopavo
TTTTACCCTTTTTTTAGGGCCATTTCGCGGCATTTTGGAGCGTTTTGAGGCCCTTTGGGGTATTTTTCTTCTTTTTTTTTTCCGACGCGTTGCATTTTTGGGGCGTTTTCCGGAGATTTCGGCGTTGTTTTGGTGTCAGAATGCGGGAAATGGGGCGGGGATCTTTTGGTGCATCTGAGCGGCCATTTTGGGGTCATTTATCTCCATTTTGGGGCCAATTATCTCCATTTTGGGGCCAATTATCTCCATTTTGGGGCATTTATCTCCATTTTGGGGCATTTATCTCCATTTTGGGGCCATTTATCTCCATTTTGGGGCATTTATCTCCATTTTGGGCCATTTGTTTCCATTTGGGGCCATTTATCTCCATTTTGGGGCCAATTATCTCCATTTTGGGGCATTTATCTCCATTTTGGGCCATTTGTTCCCATTTTGGGGCCATTTGTCTCCATTTTGGGCCATTTGTCTCCATTTGGGGCATTTATCTCCATTTTGGGGGATTTGTTTCCATTTTGGGGCCAATTATCTCCATTTTGGGGCATTTATCTCCATTTTGGGGCATTTGTCTCCATTTTGGGCCATTTGTCTCCATTTTGGGGCCACTTCTCTCCATTTTGGGCCATTTGTTTCCATTTGGGGGCATTTTTTCCATTTTGGGCCATTTATCTCAATTTTGGGCCATTTATCTCCATTTTGGGGCCATTTATCTCCATTTTGGGGCATTTATCTCCATTTTGGGGCATTTATCTCCACTTTGGGCCATTTGTCTCCATTTGGGGCCATTTGTTTCCATTTGGGGTCATTTATCTCCATTTTGGGCCATTTGTCTCCATTTTGGGGCATTTATCTCCATTTTGGGGCCATTTATCTCCATTTTGGGGCATTTGTCTCCATTTTGGGCCATTTGTCTCCATTTTGGGGCCAATTATCTCCATTTTGGGCCATTTGTTTCCATTTGGGGTAATTTATCTCCATTTTGGGGCATTTATCTCGATTTTGGGCCATTTGTTTCCATTTTGGGGTCATTTCACTCCGTTTTGGGGTCATTTCACTCCGTTCGGGGAACATTTCTATCAATTTTTGGACCATTTTGCTCAATTTTGAGCTACTTCCCTCAATTCTCAACCATTTCTCCCCATTTTGGGGTCATTTCTCACCGTTTTGGGGGCATTCCTCTCCATTCTGGGGCTGTTTTCCTCCTTTTCGGGCTGTTTTCTCTCCATTTTGGGCCAATCCTCCCCATTTTTGGGGCCGTTCCTTGGCTTTTCAGAGCATCTCTTTGCAGCCCTTTTCAGGACGCTCACAATCCCCCATTTTAGGGCATTTCTCCACGTTTTGAGCCTTCTCCATTCCATTTTGGGTTGTGGGTACCCCAAAATTAGTTTTGAACTCTCCCTGCCCGACGATTTTGTGCCATTTCTTTACGTTTTGGGCAAATTTTGCCCCGTCAATTCGGGTTTATTTTCCTTCATCCCTTTTCCACACGTTTTGGGACGTTTCTCCGCTTCTGGATGCGCTGCTTTGGAACCAAATCTTCATTATTCCCCCCCCCCATTTTGAT
>NW_011215728.1:0-2306 GCF_000146605.3 Meleagris gallopavo
GACTGGGAGGGACTGGGAGCACTGGGAGCGGTCTGAGGGGACTGGGAGGGGACTGGGAGGGGACTGGGAGCACTGGGAGGGCACTGAGAGGGACTGGGAGGGGACTGGAAAGGACTGGGAGCACTGGGAGGGGACTGGAAAGGACTGGGAGCACTGGCAGGAGACTGGGAGGGGACTGGAAGGGACTGGGAGCACTGGGAGGGGACTGGGAGGAGACTGGAAGGGACTGGGGGCAACTGGGAGCACTGGGAGGGGACTGGAAGGGACTGGGAGAGACTGGGAGGGAACTGGAAGGGACTGGGAGCTCTGAGAGGGGACTGGGAGCACTGGGAGGGGACTGGAAGGGACTGGGAGGGAGCACAATGCATTGCAATGGACTGGGAGGGACTGGGAGCACTGGGAGGGAACACAAAGCTAGGTCTTGTCATATATAATGCATCGCAATGGACTGGGAGCACTGGGATGGACTGGGAGAACTGGGGGGAGACAGAACATGAGGCCTTGTGGTACTGTGCAGTGAATTGTTGCAGACTGGGAGCACTGGCCATACTGGGCCATACTGGGATGCTCCTATGGCATTGCATTGCTGTGTACTGGAAGCACTGGGCCACACTGGGCCATACTGGGATGCTCTTATAGCCATGCATTGCCGTGTACTGGAAGCACCGGGCCATACTGGTCCATACTGGGCCGTACTGGGCCATACTGGGCCATACTGGGATGCTCCTGTAGCCATGCATTGCCATGTACTGGAAGCACTGGGCCATACTGGGCCATACAGGGCCATACTGGGATGCTCCTATAGCAATATTTTGCTGTGTACTGGAAGCACGGGGCCATACTTGGCCATACTGGTTCATACTGGGATGCTCCTGTAGCCATGCATTGCCGTGTACTGGAAGCACTGGGCCATACTGGTCCATACTGGGCCATACTGGGATGCTCCTGTAGCCATGCATTGCCGTGTACTGGAAGCACTGGGCCATACTGGTCCATACTGGTCCATATTGGGATGCTCCTATAGCCATGCATTGCCGTGTACTGGAAGCACTTGGGCCATACTGGGCCGTACTGGGCTGCTCCTATAGCCATGCATTGTTGTACTGGGAGCATTGGTCCATACTGGTCCATACTGGTCCGTACTGGGCCATACTGGGATGCTCCTATAGCCATGCATTGCCATGTACTGGAAGGACTGGTCCATACTGGGCCTTACTGGTCCATACTGGTTCATACTGGGATGCTCCTGTAGCCATTCATTGCCGTGTACTGGAAGCACTGGTCCATATTGGTCCATACTGGTCCATACTGGGATGCTCCTGTAACCATTCATTGCCATGTACTGGAAGCACTGGGCCATACTGGTCCATACTGGTTCATACTGGGATGCTCCTGTAGCCATTCATTGCCATGTACTGGAAGCACTGGTCCATACAGGGCCGTACTGGGCTGCTCCTATAGCCATGCATTGTTGTACTGGGAGCATTAGTCCATACTGGGCCATACTGGGCCATACTGGGATGCTCCTATAGCCATGCATTGCCGTGTACTGGAATGACTGGGCCATACTGGGCCTTACTGGTCCGTACTGGGCCATACTGGGATGCTCCTGTAGCCATTCATTGCCATGTACTGGAAGCACTGGGCCATACTGGGCCTTACTGGTCCATACTGGGATGCTCCTGTAGCCATGCATTGCCATGTACTGGAAGCACTGGTCCATACTGGTCCGTACTGGGCCATACAGGGATGCTCCTGTAGCCATGCATTGCCATGTACTGGAAGCACTGGGCCATACTGGTCCATACTGGTTCATACTGGGATGCTCCTATAGCCATGCATTGCCATGTACTGGAAGCACTGGTCCATACTGGTCCATACTGGTCCATACTGGGCCATACTGGGATGCTCCTGTAGTCATGCATTGCCATGTACTGGAAGCACTGGTCCATATTGGTCCATACTGGTCCATACTGGGCCATACTGGGCTGCTCCTATAGCCACGCATTGTTATACTGGGAGCACTGGTCCATACTGGTCCATACTGGTCCATACTGGTCCATACTGGGATGCTCCTGTAGCCATTCATTGCCATGTACTGGAAGCACTGGTCCATACTGGTCCATACTGGTCCATACTGGTCCGTACTGGTCTGCCCCCCCCCCAGGTGAACTACACGCAGCCGGTGGTGGCGGTGCAGTTCTCCAACGCCACGGCCAACACGGAGCACCACGTCGAGTGCCGCCTCAACGCCGCGGGGCTGCGCGCCGACGACGAGCGCGACAAGTTTGCCGGGCGCGTTGCCT
>NW_011215729.1:0-813 GCF_000146605.3 Meleagris gallopavo
ATTCGTGAGCTATGGGAGTGACTTAAATCAGGATGTGACAAGTAGCAGCAACTCAGGAAACCAACACACAGCCCATAACATTAGCTGGGATGTTTTGCATTCAAGAGGTTCTTGTCACAAAATAATCATTGCTGCAAAGGATACCTCTGGAAATGATGTAGCTTGTGTCCATTATAAAAGGCAGCCCAACTCCTTTCCACCTCATCCACTTCTTTCACCTGCATCTTCTTGGGAACCAGGTGAGTGTGAAGCTCCTTCTTGTTCTCATCATTCTGCAAACAGAGTTCTGAGCTCAGACGTACTCTCAGCTGCTATTAGCTCTGTTCCATGCCTGGCTCTGCTTGTCAAGAGAAAGGGAAGTGGGGAGAATGTCCTGCTGTAAGGAGATGTCTGTGGGCTGCTAGGGTCTAGTAGTAGCTAAATATGTCCCAGTGGGTTTTACTGGGCTCTGTCCAGATGAGACCAAGAATCCCTTGGACATCCCTGGACTGTCTTCCGCTCCAAGTATTGCATGTGCATTGATTCCCTCATAGTGTGATGATAGGTTGCTCCTCATGTATCCTCATGTTCTTCTTCCCCCCTCTCCCCTCTCCCAGGTGCACCTCCATCCCTGAGACATGTCCTGCTGTGACCAATGCGTGCCATGCCAGCCCTGTGGCCCAACTCCTCTGGCCAGCAGCTGCAATGAGCCCTGTGTCAGGCAGTGCCAGAACTCCACCATTGTCATCCAGCCCTCTCCCGTGGTGGTGACCCTGCCCGGACCCATCCTCAGCTCCTTCCCACAGAACACCGCCGTCGGATCCTCCACCTCCG
>NW_011215730.1:0-1218 GCF_000146605.3 Meleagris gallopavo
CCCCTGACCAAGAACCACTGTCATAATTCAGCTTGTGAAAGTTTGACACTAATCCTTGTGTATCCTTTCTAGGTGAATCGAGCCCTTGCCAACACACAAGATCCAGGGCAAGTAGCATTGATGCACTGCGTGTTTCCATCAGTGGAGAGCTCCTAGGAAGCACGACTCACTGCAGTTCCAACGGCAGTCTTCTATGTAACATCAGTGATGGACAGAAGGAGCTCATCCATGTTCATGTTCTGATTTCTCCTGGCTCAGCTGAGGATGCTGACCTGAGCCTGCCAGACACCACAGTCACCAGCCTGGCTTGTAACCCAGTGCCTCTGCAAGGCAGCCCAGCCCAAACAGAGGCTGAGTGCAGCCAGGAGCAGGTCAGCATCAGTGAGGAGGAGCAGAGCCTCTTGGAGGGGGACTTACCATCAGCCCTCCAGTGCCAGGCACCGGACAGCAGCACTGAGAGCTCTGAGTTGCTCTCTCCATGACAAGAGACGATGAGTCCCATCTTTATTCTGGACCTCTCACGCCCTCCTGTCTTTTACATAATAATAAAAGCACACTCGTGCTCAATCATCGCCTTGACTGCCTGTGGAGTCTTCATTCACACAGATTGGGATGAATGCAACAAACAGCAAGGCACCTCAGCTTGCAACGCTGAGGCTGTGGGGTGCATGAAGCAGAGCTCCGGGTTTCTTCCCATTTTGTCTGGCTTTGGGATGTCTGCAGCGAGTGCTCCGCTACCATTTGGTACGGTAGCAAATAATCTCTAGCATCCTGGATGCTGCTCATGATAATCCCAAGCTTCCTGGCTGTGGCTTTGTGATGCTTTTCCAGGCCTTCTGATGCATTTTGATGCTTTAACACCTCTCTCCTCCCACCGTGTCCATTCCTGGTTCCCAACCAATGAGCTGGCCGTGCAAATCATCTCCAGACCTGTCATCTTCAGAACGCAGCAGGAGGAGCTCAACCTGACCAACATCTGCCCCTCCCCGGCTTCTCACTGCTCAGTGGCTTGTACATATATAAGTGCATTGTATATGTGTATATGTATGGAGGTCTCAGGGTGGAAAAGGTGTCCAAAAGAACTCACCTGAGACAGTCTCCTCTCCTCTAGGCTGAACAAACTTAGAGATTTTGCTCTCTATTCTCTTCACTATCTTTCGCACACTGTTAACTCAGATTCAATTTGCCATCAAACAGAAGCCCCAGATCCATTTCTGC
>NW_011215731.1:0-1112 GCF_000146605.3 Meleagris gallopavo
AAATGGGATCAAGGAGGGGTGGAGCCTGGCTCTGCCCCACCCACAGACAAATTGCCCCCAGCTGTGCTGCAGGGCCACACCCCTCCCCAGGTGTTCCATCACAGCTTCAGGTGGGCCCTTAAAGTGCCGGTACAGCCATAGGGCAAAGAAAATGAATAATGTGAAAGGCTGCCAATGGAGGTTTATAGCTGAAGGACCTGCAATAACCCACATATTTTAATCCCAGTCTGTCCCTGATGCCAATTGGTGACTGTATGAAAACTGCTGAGTCATGGCCTGAAGCTCTGATTGATCACCTGAGGCAGCGATGACTCAGCACAGAGCACAGCTGAAGGCAATCAACCGGTGCTGCCAGAAGGGCGGAGTCTGGCTCCGCCCCTCCTGGATCCATTTAAAAACTGACCAGCAGTGGGGAACAATCTTTTCTGGAAATCTACTGTGATAGTGTTCGATAATGAAGGCCAGCATATGGGTAAGTTTGCTACCTATTCTCTTTTTGTAATTATAATCTTGTTTGCCTGACTCTCTTGTTTAGAATTGTAGCATCTTAATATTAATTGATGATATGCGTGGCAAGTACAGCAGACCAAATATACTAGAATTTATAATGTGTCTTTTCTTTGCAATTTCTATAAAGGGGTCAATGGGGAAAACACTGCGCCCCTAGATAAAATGATTCCTGGGCAGGTCCCAGGACTTCTGAAATCTCACTGTTCTGAACTAACAGTTATCATTGAAAAATAAGGTCCCCTACCTGTTATGGAAAATATTTTTTCCAATACTGTTTAGTAGATTACTTTTATAGACTAAGCAAAAATACATTGATCACAAAAGAAAGACAACTGGCTGCCTCCACAATGGCATGACCACTATTAAATACTTTAAATCATGCTGAAACCAGAAATAATACTTTAAAGAATGAAAACCAGCTTTTGAAAAACAATATTGAAATGTTAGAGCAAGAAGTTGGCATATTAACAGGGAAGAACCCAATTCTACATCTTCCAATAAGTCAAGTTTGTAACATTTCAATACACAATGACCAGAATCCTGAATCAACAGACTGCGTTGACCAAGAAAATAAAAAATCTAAGTTAGATCTCGAATTTGCA
>NW_011215732.1:0-3482 GCF_000146605.3 Meleagris gallopavo
TGAGCTGCAAGGACCTTTCCAAGAAGCAGCCGGCGCACATCAGGTGGCCGTTGGTGCACTAAAAGGGACGGGGTGGGAGCCTTCCTTTCACCTGCCAGGACCTGGCAGGCGAAGATGGAACGGTCCAGGCCTCTGTGAGCTGCAAGGACTCGTTTGTGACCTGCAAGGACCTTTCCAACCCATCGCTACTGAGCCTAAGCCTCTGTGAGCTGCAAGGACCCTTCTGTGAGCTGCAAGGACCTTTACAACCCATCCTTACTGAGTCTAGGCCTCTATGAGCTTCAAGGATCCTTCTGTGAGCTGCAAGGACCTTTCCAAGCCATCCTTACTGAGTCTAGGCCTCTATGAGCTGCAAGGACCCTTCTGTGAGCTGCAAGGACCTTTCCAAGCCATCCTTACTGAGTCTAGGCCTTTATGAGCTGCAAGGACCCTTCTGTGAGCTGCAAGGACCTTTCCAACTCAACCCTACTGAGTCTAGGCCCTGTGAGCTGCAAGGACCTTTCCAACCCATCCCTACTGAGTCTACACATCTATGAGCTGCAAGGACCTTTCCAAGAAGCAGCCGGCGCACATCAGGTGGCCGTTGGTGCACTAAAAGGGACGGGGTGGGAGCCTTCCTTTCACCTGCCAGGACCTGGCAGGCGAAGATGGAGCGGTCCGGGCCCCTCTGAGCTGCTAGGACCTTTCCAAACCATTCCTAAAGATGTTATTCCTCTGGGAGCTGCAAGGACCCTTCTGTGAGCTGCAAGGACCTTTCCAACTCATCCTTACTGAGTCTAGGCCTCTGTGAGCTGCAAGGACCCTTCTGTGAGCTGCAAGGACCTTTCCAACCCAACCCTACTGAGTCTAGGCCTCTGTGAGCTGCAAGGACCTTTCCAACCCAACCCTATTAAGTCTATACCTTCGCAAGCTGCAAGGACCTTTCCATGATCTGAAAGTTGCTATCTATGAGCTGCAAGGACCTTTCCAACCCATCCCTAATGAACCTAAGTCTCTGTGAGCTGCAAGGACCTTTCCAACTCAACCCTACTGAGTCTAAGCCTCTGTGAGCTGCAAGGACCTTTCCATAATCTTCCAGGACCTTCCCAACGCAACCCACTCCATACCTCTATAACCTTCCAGGATCTTCCCAACCCAACCATTGCATGGCTCTATAACCTTCCAAGACCTTCCCAATGCACCCCACTCTATACCTCTATAACCTTCCAGGACCTTTCCAACCCAACCCACCCTGTACCTCTATAACCTTCCAGGACCTTCCCAACCCAACCATTCCATGGCTCTATAACCTTCCAAGACCTTCCCAATGCACCCCACTCTATACCTCTATAACCTTTCAGGACCTTCCCAACCCAACTATTCAATATTTCTGTGGCCTTCCAAGACCCTTCCAACCCGTCCCACTCAATACCTGTATAACCTTCCAGGACCTTCCCAACCCAACCTACTCAATATCTCTATAACCTTCCAGGACCTTCCCAACCCAACCCACTCCATCCCTCTATAACTTTCCAGGACCTTCCCAACCCAACCCACTCAATACCTCTATAACCTTCCAGGACCTACCCAACCCAACCCACTCAATACCTCTATAACCTTCCAGGACCTTCCCAACCCAACCCACTCAATACCTCTATAACCTGCCAGGACCTTCCCAACCCAACTATTCAATATTTCTGTGACCTTCCAGGACCCTTCCGACCCAACCCACTCCATTCCTCTATAACCTTCCAGGACCTTTCCAACACAACCATTCTGTGCTTCGGTTACCTTCCAGGACCTTCCCAACCCAACCCACTCCGTCCCTCTATAACCTTCCAGGACCTTCCCAACCCATCCCACTCAATACTTCTATAACCTTCCAGGACCTTCCCAACCCATCCCACTCAATACTTCTATAACCTTCCAGGACCCTCCCAGTCGATCCCACTCTGTACCTCTACAACCTTCCAGGACCTTCCCAACCCAACCTATTCTGTTCCTCTATAACCTTCCAGGACCTTCCCAACCCAACCCACCCTGTACCTCTATAACCTTCCAGGACCTTCCCAACCCAACCCAGTCCATACCTCTACAACCTTCCAGGACCTTTTCAACTAAACCTATTCTATATCTCTATAACCTTCCAGGACCTTCCCAACCCATCCCATTCTGTTCCTCTATAACCTTCCAGGACCTTCCCAACCCATCCCACTCTGTTCCTCTATAACCTTCCAGGACCTTCCCAACCAATCCAACCCACTCCATACCTCTATAACCTTCCAGGACCTTCCCAACCCAATCCACTCCATCCCTCTATAACCTTCCAGGACCTTCCCAACCCAATCCACTCCGTCCCTCTATAACCTTCCAGGACCTTCCCAACCCAATCCACTCTGTCCCTCTATAACCTTCCAGGACCTTCCCAACCCAATCCACTCCGTCCCTCTATAACCTTCCAGGACCTTCCCAACCCAATCCACTCTGTCCCTCTATAACCTTCCAGGACCTACCCAACCCAACCATTCTGTGCTTCTGTGACCTTCCAGGACCTTCCCAACCCATCCCACTCTGTCCCTCTATAACCTTCCAGGACCTACCCAACCCAACCATTCTGTGCTTCTGTGACCTTCCAGGACCTTTCCAACCCAACCCACCCTGTACCTCTATAACTTTCCAGGACCTTCCCAACCCAACCCACTCCGTCCCTCTATAACCTTCCAGGACCTTTCCAACTAAACCTATTCTGTTCCTCTATAACCTTCCAGGACCTTCCCAACCCATCCCACTCTGTTCCTCTATAACCTTCCAGGACCTTCCCAACCAATCCAACCCACTCCATAGTTCTATAACCTTCCAGGACGTTCCCAACCCAACCTATTCTTTCTATAACCTTCCAGGACCTTCCCAACCCAACCCACTCCATACCTCTATAACCTTCCAGGACCTTCCCAATGCACCCCACTCTATACCTCTATAACCTTCCAGGACCCTCCCACCCCAACCATTCTGTGCCTCTGTGACCTTCCAGGACCCTCCCAGTCCATCTCACTCCGTACCTCTATAACCTTCCAGGACCTTCCCAACCCAACCATACCATGGCTCTATAACCTTCCAGGACCTTTCGAACCCAACCCAACCCACTCCATCCCTCTATAACCTTCCAGGACCTTCCCAACCCAACCCACCCTGTACCTCTATAACCTTCCAGGACCTTTCCAACCCATCCCACTCCATACCTCTATAACCTTCCAGGACCCTCCCACGCCAAGCATTCTGTGTCTCTGTGACCTTCCAGGACCTTCCCAACCCATCCCACTCCATATCTCTATAACCTTCCAGGACCTTCCCAATCAATCCAACCCACTCCATAGCTCTATGACCTTCCAGGACCTTCCCAACTAAACCTATTCTGTTTCTCTATAACCTTCCAGGACCTTCCCAACCCATCCCATTCTGTTCCTCTATAACCTTCCAGGACCTTCCCAACCAATCCAACCCAC
>NW_011215733.1:0-3737 GCF_000146605.3 Meleagris gallopavo
GAACGCCAGTACCCAATATACCTAGAAACTCTTGCAGCTGCTTCGATGTTGTAGGGACTGGGAATGCCTGAACCTTATCTATGACAGCACTGGGCAGTACTTTGGTCTTTCCTGACCAACCACCCCAGAATTTTACGGACAGGCCCAGACCTTGCACCTTTTGGGGATTTGGGGACCGCTTCTGAGGCCACCAGGGGATTTAATATAGAGAACTAAGTACTATACAAATGAGAGGGGGCTGGCTGTAGAATTAAGTCTCTAATCTCCACTGAGAATTTTACCATGTCAGGGCCATAAAATTTGCCTTCATAAATTGCTTCCCTTATGCCCAGTTCATAGATATAATTTTTTAGTTCCTCCATGGAGGACCACATCCCTGTATGTAGAGGTATATCAATGGTTTACAGGCTGGTCCGGCCCGATTCCGTGACTAGCGGGGCAGAGGGATTTTGTAAAAGCCGTGCCTCTAGAAAAGGGGAACAGGGGACCCCAAAATAATTAAAAGCAGCAGCAATGATCTGAGGAGAAACAAATTAATTTACTAAAAATAGTATCGGAATGCAAGATAACACACCATAACACAGTATGTGTCAACAGTTTACGGGCTGGTTCGGCCCGGTTCCGTGACTAGCAGGGCAGAGGAATCCGTGCCTCCCAAAAAGGGAAACAGGGGACCCCAAAGTAATTGAAAACAGCAGCAACCATCTGAGGTGAAACAAACTAATTTACTAAATATACTATCAGTATGTAAGATAATGCGATAAAATAAAATTGAAGCTAATAAATCAAAATATAATGAGAGCGTGTCTGAAATGTGGATAGGCCTCACCACAACACTGAGGTGAGAATTGCAGTCCCGTTGAGCCGATGAAGAAAAGCAGATGGAGCAGAGCAGACGGAGAAGAGAACATCAGGTGACCTTGCCAGGAGTTATATCTCCTCGCTGACTGCAAAGCCCCCTGGGGAATGTAGTTGTTCTCCTCCAGACAGGCACCCGGAACTTGAGCATCAGCAGTCAAACCCCCAGTGCATTACATGATGTTATGATGTGGAACACCGATAACCAAAAATCATAAAACCATGACATTCCACCGCTTATTCTACATCACTATCTGTCAGGATGCGACAACATCCATCTTGCCACTTTATACCTAGGAACTGAATTTCCCGGGCAGGTCCTTTCACTTTGCTTCATCGTAATCGTAAAACCATGACAATATATGAGATTTATTCAGCCATACCACACGGCAGGCCGCCATTAAACATTCTATTATAGAATAGTTTTCATTAAGGTATTGATTACCCACATATAACCTCTGCCTGAGAGCAGGATGGACAATCACAGTGGCCAACTTGGCTATTTCCAGGCCATTCACCAAAACACTTTCTGCCCCAGAATCCCACAGTCTTAATAACCAGGCTGGCCCACTTTCTCTAGGCTTCTACTGAAATCGCTGTACTAAATCCATCAATTCTGTTGCCATGTATGGCCAGGCTGTTATGTGCAAATGAGTCTGGGCAGGGGGCCACTGATTAGGCAGCACCCCTGCCGGTCTATCCTGTACTTTTTTTGTTTTCTGAGTTATAACAGGACAGATTTCTAGTGTATCTGTTGCAATTGGAGATTTGAGATTCAATTTAGATTTTTTATGTTCCCGATAAACAAAGTCGGTTGATTCAGGAGTCTGGTCATTACCTACTGAAATGTTACGAACTTGACCTATTGGAAGATGCAGAATTGGTTTCTTCCCTGTTAATATGCCAAGTTCTTGCTCTAACTTCTCAATACTGTCTTTCAAAAGTTGGTTTTCATTCTCTAGAGTATTATTCCTCCACTCTGCATGATTTAAAATATTTAATAGTGGCCATGCCATTGTGGAGGCAGCTAATTGTCTTTCTTTTATGATCAGTATATCTTTGTTAAGTCCCTGAAAGTTATCTGCTATGTGATATGGGGAGCTATTTCCCATAACATGTAGGGGACCCCATTTTTCAATAGTAACTGTTAGCTTATAATAGAGAGATCCCACAAATCCTGGGATCTGCCCTGGAATCATTTTATCTGGGGGGGTAGCATTCTTCCTCCTGACCCATTTAAAGAAGTTCTAAAGAAAAGACACGATGTAAATTTTAGTGTATTTGGCCTGCCTAGCTCACCTAGCATATAATCAATGAACATTAAGATGCTATAGTTACAAAATAAACAAGAGATTTAAACAAAACAGATTACAATAACAAAAAGAGAATAAATAGAAAGCTTATCCATATCCTATGCTCACTTATGAAACTCCAGCAGAGTAAATCTCCAGAAAAGATCATTCCCCCTGGTAGCCAGCTCTTAAATGGGTCTAGGAGAGGTGGAGCCAGGCTCCACCCCTTCTGGCAGCACAGGTGAATTGCCTTCACCTGTGCTCCCGTGGCTGACTCATAGCTTACCTCAAGTGATCAGTGATTCAGGCCATGATTCCCATACACTACCTATAACCAATATTTCCCGCTAAACCATGTTCCTCCATACATCTAATCATTTCTTAAACATCTCTAAAGGATTGAAGGACCTAGACAGGCTGCAGAGGCAGGCCCATGCCAACCTCATGAAGTTCAACAAAGTCAAGTGCAATGCCCACAGTGAGCATTTTCCCAAGTGAAGATAAGTTTTCACATATATTTAGCTTTGCAGCAACCTGAGGAAAGATAGAAAGAAAAAAATCCCCAAAACAAGTATATTTTGTACCCAATAAAGGCATCTCATTTTATTATTCTGGAAATTATCATTCCAATTTCTCATCGCGACTGGTAATATAGGATCTACAAGCCTTTGCAGAAAGAAAGAGCCTGTGGCTGACTCACTGCTTGCTTCAGGTGATCAATCAGAGGTTCAGGCTGTGATTCAGCAGTTCCCAAACATATGGTAACAACATGAAGTTGTAAAAATGATGTTGAAATATATCTGAAGCAAATGTGCTTGCTGCACTACTGCTTTTGTGGTCCCCCACCCAGGATGGTGTGCAGTGCATAGCACTGTATGGGAACTGCTGAATCACGGTCTGAGGCAAGCAGTGAGTCAGCCACAGGAGCACAGGTGAAGGCAATTCACCTGTGCTGCCGGAAGGGGTGGAGCCTGGCTCCACCTCTCCTAGATCCCATTTAAGTGCTGACTGCTACTGAGGGAGTATCTCTTCCTGGAGGTCTCTCTTTGTGTTGAATATTTTGAGTTTTTAGTATTGGTAAGTATTTTCTGTTTGTTCTTTTTCTGTTGTGGTAATCTTACTTAGTCTAAAGCTCTGTGTATTTATTGATTGTGCACCATATATTGGCAGACTGTTTAGGGCATTTCATTTGAGAAAGGTGTATTTTGGTTCTTACAAAATGTGTGTGTACAATGTACAGTAGCAGGTATGGTGTGAGACAAGGAGTAGGAAAGACAAAAGCAAAGCTTCTGAACTTTTTTTGTTAGGGTCAGAAGTGCCTCTGGTAGATTCACTGTGCTTTGCATAGCCAACATCATTTCAGTAATTAAGCAGTAAGAAGTTTACTAGTCACTAACACGAAAGTAGTCTTAAACCAAGGTGACAGACATGTTGAGCTGGTCTAAAGCTTGTTGGGTGATCTTAGGTCTTGGTGCATTTTGATCAGAAAAAGAAAAAACAAGCATGCCAAACTTATTGGTATTCTCAGCTGAATTCATCCACTTACATTGAGCACCTGGTGGGAAGGCAGGGCCCACCCAGGGGAGC
>NW_011215734.1:0-326 GCF_000146605.3 Meleagris gallopavo
GAGGATGCAGCCATGGCCATGTGAGCACTGGGGAGATGGAAGGGACACAGAAATGTGGATATAAAGGGGGAAAATGGATAAAGAGGATGCAGCCATGGCCATGTGAGCATTGGGGAGATGGAAGGGACGCAGAAATGTGGATATAAAGGGGGAAAATGGATAAAGAGGATGCAGCCATGGCCATGGGAGCACTGGGGGGATGGAAGGGACAC
Source organism: Meleagris gallopavo (assembly GCF_000146605.3). Lineage (NCBI taxonomy): Eukaryota > Metazoa > Chordata > Aves > Galliformes > Phasianidae > Meleagris > Meleagris gallopavo. The sequence continues at coordinate 213 of NW_011215734.1, forward strand.
AGAAATGTGGATATAAAGGGGGAAAATGGATAAAAGGGACGCAGTCATGGCAATGGGAGCACTGGGGAGATGGAAGGGATGCAGAGATCTGGACACAGAGGGGAAGATGGATAA
>NW_011215735.1:0-1467 GCF_000146605.3 Meleagris gallopavo
GTGTGTGATGTCACATGGGGTGTGTGACGTCATTTTGGGTTGTGTGACGTCACTTGGGGATTGTGACGTCATTTTTGGGGTATGACATCACTTGTGGTGATGTGACGTCACATGGGTTGTGTGACGTCATTTTAGGGGGGTGTTATGTCATTTTGGGGGTATGACATCAAATGGGGTTTGTGACATCACATGGGGTGTGTGACATCATTTGTGGTGTGTGATGTCAAAATGTGTGTGTGACGTCATTTTAGGGGTGTGTGGTCATTTTGAGTTTGTGACGTCACATGGCAGGTGTGACTTTATTCCGAGTGTGTGACGTCACATGGGGTTTGTGACATCATTTTTGGGGTGTGACGTCACATGTGGGTTGTGACGTCATTTCTGGTGTGTGATTTCACATGGGGTGTGTGACGTGATTTTGTGCATGTGAAGTCACTTGGGGGTTGTGATGTCACATGGGATGTGTGACGGCACTTTTTTGGGTTATTACTTCAAATGTGTGTGTGTGACATCACATGGGGTGTGTGACGTCACATAGGGTGTGTGACGTCACTTTTTTGGTTTATGACTTCAAATGTGTGTGTGTGACATCACATGGGGTGTGTGACGTCACATAGGGTGTGTGACGTCATTTTAGGGGTGTTTGACGTGATTTTGGGTGTGTTGCGTCACATGTGGTTTGTGACATCACATGGGGTGTGTGACGTCATTTTTGGGGTATGACATTACATGGAGGTTGTGACATCACATGGGTTGTGTGACGTCATTTTAGGGGTGATTGTGGTCATTTCACGTGTGTGATGTCACATTGCAGTTCTGATATCTTTCCGAGTGTGTGACGTCATTTGCGTTGTGTGTGACATCACATGGGGGAGTGTGACATAACATGGGTTGTGTGATGTTATTTTGGGGATGTGAAGTCACTTGTGAGAGTGTGACGACACATGGGGTTTGTGATGTCACATGGGGTGTGTGACGTCATTTGGGGTGTGTGACGTCATTACGAGTGTGTGACATCATTTTGGGTGAGTGAGGTCATTACTAGTGTGTGACGTCACATTGTAGGTGTGATGTCATTCAGAGTTTGTTACATTATTTTGGTGTGTGACGTCACATGGGATGTGTGACATTATTTGGGGGTGTGACGTCATTTGTGATGTGTGACGTCACATGAGGGGTGTTACGTCATTTGGGGTGTCTGAAGTCATCTGCGGGGTGTGACATCATCTGGGGGGTTGTGACGACTTTCTGGGGTTGTGATGTCACATGGGGTATGTGACGTCATTTGGGGTGTGTGACATCATTTTGGGGTTGTGACGTCACTTGAGGAGTGTGACGTCACTTGGAAGGTGTGAGGTCATTTGTGATGTGTGACGTCACCTGGGGTGCGTGATGTCATTTGTGGGTATGACGTCACATTGGGTGCTGTTACCTCATTTTGGGGCTGTCACGTCACTTGGGGGTGTG
>NW_011215736.1:0-4226 GCF_000146605.3 Meleagris gallopavo
GCACTTCCCCTCCAGCTCAGCCCTCAGAAGGATGCTGTCTGTGGTGCTGTGACCAGCTGGGCTTAAGGAAAGCAATCCCTTAGGCAAGGAGTCCTAGCCCCAGCTTGTGCAGAGCTGCACAACGTGACCCAGGGCCACAAGCATGCGTGCTTCGGCTGTGTGAGTGTGCTGCCCGACAGCTGTGGGGAGCACAGCAGAGCTGCAAGCAGAGGAAATCCACGTGCAGGGCTGCACAAAGTGACTGAAGAAAGGGGTTGTTTCTAGAACCTGTGCCTATGCCAGTGGGTGACTGAGGGTAGTTCTGAAGAAAACTCTCACTAATGTGGAGTGTGAAGAGAGAAAATAAAGTGTGTTTCTTTTCAGTTCCAGCTTGTTGTGCCTGCTGGGATGGGCGTCGCGTGCAGCGAGATCAGCCGTGGGCCTGACCTGGCACAGATGGAGGTAGAGTATGAAGCCCTTATTGCTCTTTGTTCCCTGACTTGAGCCAGCAGTTGAGCTGCAGATGAGCTCTCCTGCTTTTCAAGAGGGAGAGAATCCTTGTGACTCTACTGAGTGTCACTGAAAAGCTGCCTTCAAAGCTTTCTTTCCTTGCTACGGGCATCGAGATGGCCATGAAAGTCATAGTAGCAACAGAATCAGATCTGGCGTAACAAACATGCAGGAGCATTGTCCCCATCCTGCCACCTGTCTGGGTCAGTGCCCTTGCTGATCAGTGTGGGCAGGGAGAGATGCATCTTGGCATTGCCTGGCGCGCGCCTGCTGCACACCAGGAAGAGAAACAAGTGTTCTTAGACTTGCTGTTCCTTCCTAGGTGCCCATGATAAGGACCGAGTGCATTTCCTGCAGCTTTCTCTGCTGATGTGCTCCTCAGCCTGACGTCCTCCTCGTTTGTCCTCAGCTCCTCACTGTGGCCTGTGCTCTCTGTTGCAGACTGAGACCAAGGGGAAGCCCCTGCTGGTTCTTGAGGAGTCATCTCTTAATACTCCAGCTATTGCTGCTGCCCATGTTATTAAGAGATACGTTGCCCAGGCACCAGATGAACTCTCCTTTGAGGTAAGCAGTTCAAGGCATTCCTTGTTGTCATGTACAAAAGAGCATCAGGTGTGAAGGTATCAGCTATATTCTCAGACACCTTCAGAATGTTTGTTGAGGTGAAGCCCAGAAGATTCGGTTCCAGATTAGACTTGCAGTGGGTTGGATGCAGGGAGGAGTTCAGCCATCTCTAAAATATGGCCTTATTTGGCTTTGGAATCTTCTGATCAAACAGATACTGCCCAGTATTGTAGCCTGGTCCCTGAGCAACAGCAGAGCAGTGTATGCAGTGTGTAGATCTGTTCCAGAAGCCATGCAAACTTATGTCTGCGGTTTAATTGCAACTCTTCCATACCCTGCTGCTTTAGAGAACCGTTTTGTACTGAACAGCTGTATTCTGTGTTGTGTAAGGTAGTGACTCTCCTACCTCCATGTTCAGTTGTACAATCTCAAATGCCTTGAGAGCTGCACTGATGCAATTGCTCTCCAGCTTGACAGCATTTGGCAGTGCAGAAGAATGCAGGCATTTGAGCTGTGCTTCCTCCCAGCCGTGCTGAAGCTGGGATTGACGTTGCAATCTCTTGCAGGTGGGAGACATCGTGTGTGTTACTGCTATGCCAGCAAAGGAGCTGAGCCCCTGGTGGAGAGGCAAGCACGGCTTCCAGGTAGGCACCAGCTTCAGACCTGAGCATGCCACTTCAGTAAAGGCAGGAATCTCAGCTTAGAGCTGCTCTGCCTGCACAGGATGGCTTCTGCACGTCAAAGGTTTCCCCGTGCCAGTCTCAGAGGACCTTGCCTCTGGCTGCAGATGTAGAAAAGTTATTATTACCTTTATGCAGGCCATTGTCTGCTGGATAGTCTTATGGAGCGTCAGGCAAGCACGTTCCAAGCAAAATGCTGCTTTTGGTTTAACAGTTCAGACCTGGGAAAGGCTGCATGCAAGAGTTGGCCTCTCTTTCTGTTCTTCTTCCAGGTTGGATTTTTCCCTGGCGACTGTGTGGAACTCATTTCTAACAATGTTCCTGAGGCTCTCCTCAACTCAGTGCCAAAGTCAGGTACGGATGTTACATTTGATGGTGCAGGGAAGCAAAGGAGAATCTTTTTTGGGATGTGTTTCGTGTGTAATACCTCCCTTCTCCATCCCACGTTATCCTCTGTGTTGATGATCCTTCGTGCATACTAGACCAGGCTGACCATGGCCCCGTCCAACCTGGCCTTGGTCTCCTCCAGGGATGGGGAAAATCCGTTTTTGTAGGTACTTGTTGGTAATGTTCTTCCCGTTTTGACGTGCTCTGTCGAATGTGTTGTGCTCGGCCTCGTCCAACTGAGCCAAACCGGGAATGACTGGAATGACCTGGTTTCTGCATTTTGTTGTGCAGCGCCAAAGAAACGCGGCAAGCTCATCACCTTCCTTCGTTCCTTGGTGAAGGCCCGCCCAAAGAAGCCGAAGGAGCGGGAGGTGGAGAAGGAAGGGCTGTTTGGCTGTGACCTGGGAGAGCATCTTCTCCGCTCTGGTCGCGATGGTAAGGAACAGCCCATTGCTGTGGGAGTTGATGGCTGAAGGCTAAAGTGAGGCGAATGCTCCTAAGAGACAAGTAATTTGTATGTGCTTCAGCCAAGCCTGGCTGGGCTTAGTGGATGGGACGTGACGGGAGCACAGGCTGAAGCAGGACTTGACTCAGGAGCTCCACTAAGCGCTGGCACGTGTTCTTTAGTCCCCCAGGTCCTCCAGAGCTGCGCTGAGTTCCTTGAGCAGCATGGCGTGGTGCAGGGGATATACCGCCTGTCCGGCGTCGCGTCCAACGTCCAGCGCCTCCGGTAAGAGTGCTGCGACTGACACAGCTGGACTGCAGGTGGGTGGCTTTTACTTGCTTTCCTCTTTCTCAACCATTTTGTGTCCTCCTGTCCAGCTGTGAATTTGAGTCTGAGCACATTCCCGAGCTGACCGTCCGCGACATTCACAGCGTGAGCTCCCTCTGCAAGATGTACTTCAGGGAGCTCCCGAACCCTCTGCTCACCCACCAGCTGTACGACAAGTTCTCGGTAAGCACAAGGCAACGTCTTCCCTTTTCCTCTTCCCTGGGCCTCTGGGGAGATGGCTGCAGCAGTGCCCCAGCTCTGAGGCCCTTTTTCTGTTAGCCCCATCAGGTTGACTCACATGTCTTTGCCACGTCCTGCATCGTACTGATGCCACTTTTGGTGGTGCCAGGAGGTGGTTATTTCCACATTCACAGTGCTTGCGAGAATTCCCAGGTGGTTTTTGTTTTTTGCCATTCCCCACCTACTTGTAGAACGGGAATGGGATGAATAGCAAAGTGTACTTGGAGATGAATGCCCAGTGCGAGGAGCTGAGCTGCCCACCCAGGCTGTAAAGCGGCCCAGTGCTTGGACTCTTTGGCCTCCCTCGGTGGCACCAGCTGCGTGCCGCTCTGTTCCCCAGTGGCCTCTTGGGAGGCAGAAAATGTGCCTCGGTGCTGCCCAACAGCACACTGTCCCCATAGTTCCCCACCCTGCGGCAGGTTTCTAGCCTCATTTGTGTCTTACTCCCTTTCTGCACTCTTCCAGGCTGCTGTTTGTGCCACCACAGATGAGGAGCGGCTGGCCAGAATGCGGGCCGTCATCCAGCAGCTGCCCGCTCCTCACTACAGGTCAGTGCTGCCCTCAGCCTGCTGAGCTCAGCCCTGCTGCACTTCAGAGGGCACTGGTGCCATTCCAGGCTTTGTCTCACGCTGCAACACGATGCCTGTGTGTGCTGAAGCGGTTGAAGGCTCCACGGGGGTGGTGAATTTATTGGGTCAGTTCCTGGGCACGGCGGCACGCTTGGTGCAGCTGCTGGCTGCGGCTGTGCTGTGCTGGGGCTTGGTGCTGCAGCGTGGCACTGAGTCAAGTTGGATCTACTTGGTGTTCAGTGACAGTAGCAGTAACAAGAACCAGCATGAACTGAGGTTTGCTTTGTGAATGGCAGCACGGCGTGCTCCTTGGTGCTGAACACTTGCCTGTGTTGTTTTCCAGGACACTCGAGTACCTGATGAGACACTTGGCTCGTCTGGCTGGGAGCTCCTCCATCACCAACATGCACGCTAAGAACTTAGCCATCGTGTGGGCTCCAAACCTCTTAAGGTAAACTTCTGGTTCCGTTTCAACACAACGCTTCCATCTGTTCTCCACTTAAGAGAAGCAGTCCTCCCTTTCTC
>NW_011215736.1:4261-5428 GCF_000146605.3 Meleagris gallopavo
TGCTGACAGCAGTGCTGTCTCAGAAGCCATTGTGGAAGCATGAGAGAGGGCAACATGGGCAGCTGATGGCAGCAGGGTGATTGATATGTGTCTGTGGGAATAAATGGTGGTGGCTTAGAGCTGAGTGAATTCCTTTGAGAGGCAGAAAGTGTGTCTCAGCTTTTGCTGGAGATAGCATTTTGTTTGCTGATGCACCTTTGCTCGGCAGAATTTAGAGCTGTCAGGCAGATTGGGGTTCACCTACCATCTGGGTGACTGTGTCCTTTGCCATAAAGACACCTCTGAGCCCATGGTTATTTTGAGCTCCTCTTCTTCCAGTGGCTTAGATAAGCAAGTCTGAGAAAAATTCAGCACCTCCCCCAGAACTGCGATGGCCGTGCTGCTGCTTTCTGATCCTCGCTCTTACCTGTGGTTTTATCTTACAGCGCATGGTTCTCTCTCAGCACCCAAGTCTGTGTGGGTGTCTTCTGCTGCTACGAAGCTGCTCAGCTTGGAGGAGGCACAGGCACAGAGGCGAGGCCACAGCAGCTCTGCCATCGTGCCAGAGAGCGGGGACATGGAAGTGGAAGAAGGCCCTGCAGCTGTACAGGGCAAATTCCACAGCGTCATCGACTTTCCATCCGAAAGGTAAAGAGGACTTCCTTTTCCAGCACCTGTCGTCATTGTTTGGGTGGGTTTCTGTGGGTTTATTTCCATTATTTCTAGTGCCCAAACTTGCAGAAACTAAGTTACGCTAATGGTGGGGTTTTCCAGATTTCAGAGCCAGGTGCCTGAAACCAATTCCGGTTCTCCTCAAAGCAGAGCTGTTGGTCAGACTTGCTGGCACTAGATAGTAAACATGGCAGTGAGATGGGCCGATGAGGTGTCAATCTCAGAGTCAGAGATGCTTTTGTAGTTCTTTTATGGCTGCACGGTAGGGAGTCCGTTTTGCAGGGGGTTGGACTCAGTAATTCCTTGGGGTCCCTTCCAACCCAGTTCTGTGATTCTGTGATTTTAATCCTTGCTTCTTGCAGCAGTAACAGTGTTTCAGAAGAGAGAAAAGCACGGCGGGCATCAGCTGCATTTCCTGGTTGGTCAGGCTGTGCTGAGACCTGGGCTGACTACTGCACCTGGAAGCGTGTGCAAAGTCTGCAGACGCAGAGGAATGAAGAACTTTTCCCTGCAGGT
>NW_011215737.1:0-1569 GCF_000146605.3 Meleagris gallopavo
CTACTGGGCCGTACTGGTCTCTACTGGCCTGTACTGGGCCATACTGGTCTCTACTGGTCTGTACTGGGCCATGCTCGTCTCTACTGGGCCATACTGGTTTATACTGGCCTGTACTGGGCCATACTGGTTTATACTGGTCTGTACTGGGCCAGACTGGTCTCTACTGGGCCGTACTGGTTTATACTGGTCTGTACTGGGCCATACTGTTCTCTATGGTCTGTACTGGGCCATGCTGGTCTCTACTGGGCCGTACTGGTTTATACTGGCCTGTACTGGGCCATACTGGTTTATACTGGCCTGTACTGGGCCGTACTGGTTTATACTGGTCTGTACTGGGCCATGCTGGTCTCTACTGGGCCATACTGGTTTATACTGGCCTGTACTGCGCCATACTGGTTTATACTGGTCTGTACTGGGCCATGCTGGTCTCTACTGGGCCGTACTGGTCTCTACTGGCCTGTACTGGGCCATACTGGTCTCTACTGGTCTGTACTGGGCCATGCTGGTCTCTACTGGGCCGTACTGGTCTCTACTGGCCTGTACTGGGCCATACTGGTCTATACTGGTCTGTACTGGGCCATGCTGGTCTCTACTGGGCCGTACTGGTTTATACTGGTCTGTACTGGGCCATACTGTTCTCTACTGGTCTCTACTGGGCCATGCTGGTTTATACTGGTGTGTACTGGGCCATACTGGTCTCTACTGGGCCTTACTGGTTTATACTGGTATGAACTGGGCTATACTGGTCTGTTCTGTTCCATACTGGTTTATATTGATTTGTACTGGTCCGTATTGGTTTATATTGGTTTGTACTGGTTTGTACTGGATTGTAGTGGTCTATAGAGCTTTATATTGGTTTGTACTGGCTTATAGTGGTTTATACTGGTTTGTACTGGTTTGTACTGGCTTATATTGGTTTATATTGGTTTATATTGGTTTATACTGGTTTGTACTGGTTTGTACTGGTTTGTACTGGCTTATAGTGGTTTATGTTGGTTTGTACTGGTTTGTACTGGTTTGTAGTGGCTTATAGTGGTTTATACTGGTGCGTACTGGTTTGTACTGGCTTATAGTGGTTTATATTGGTTTGTACTGGTTTGTACTGGCTTATACTGGTTTATAGTGGTTTATATTGGTTTGTACTGGTTTGTACTGGTTTGTACTGGCTTATAGTGGTTTATGTTGGTTTGTACTGGTTTGTACTGGTTTATACTGGTTTGTACTGGTTTGTACTGGTTTATACTGGCTTATAGTGGTTTATATTGGTTTGTACTGGTTTGTAGTGGCTTATAGTGGTTTATAGTGGTTTATATTGGTTTGTACTGGTTTGTACTGGTTTGTAGTGGTTTGTACTGGCTTATACTGGTTTATATTGGTTTGTACTGGTTTGTACTGGTTTGTAGTGGCTTATAGTGGTTTATACTGGTTTGTACTGGTTTGTACTGGTTTATAGTGGTTTATACTGGTTTGTACTGGTTTGTACTGGCTTATAGTGGTTTATATTGGTTTATATTGGTTTATATTGGTTTATACTGGTTTGTACTGGTTTGTACTGGTTTGTACTGGCTT
>NW_011215738.1:0-592 GCF_000146605.3 Meleagris gallopavo
GAAAGGGAAAAAAGGAAAAGGAGGAAAAAAGAACGAGAGAAAAATGGAGAAGGAATGAGGAGGAAGAGCTGCTCACCAGGATGATGATGTACTTCTGGTCGTGCGCGTGCAAGTAGCTCTGGAAGTTGGGCAGATCCTGGAATTTCACTTTGTCGTAGGTGAAATCCTTCTTCCCATCCATGGAGTCGATGTCGATGCACTGCACGTCCTGTGGGAGGAGGGGAGGGGGAGAAAAGATGGGGAGAAATGAATGGGGAGAAATGAATGGTATGAAGAAAATAATGGTGTGAAATAATGGTGGGAAACGGTGGAAAATGGGGAGAAAAGATGGGGAGAAAAGATGGGGAGAAATGAATGGGGAGAAATGAATGGTATGAAGAAAATAATGGTGTGAAATAATGGTGGGAAACTGCAAAATGGGGAGAAAAAATGGGGAGAAAAGATGGGGAGAAATGAATGGGGAGAAATGAATGGGGAGAAATAAATGGTATGAAGTAAATAATGGTGGGAAGTAATGGTGGGAAAGGGTGCAAAATGGGGAGAAAAAATGGGGAGAAATGAATGGGGAGAAATGAATGGGCAGAAATGGTGT
>NW_011215739.1:0-640 GCF_000146605.3 Meleagris gallopavo
CCTAAAAGGTGTAGTCATGGAGGACACAAAAGGTGTAGTCATGGAGGACACAAAAGGTGTAGTCATGGAGGACACAAAAGGTGTAGTCATGGAGGACCTAAAAGGTGTAGTCATGGAGGACCTAAAAGGTGTAGTCATGGAGGACACAAAAGGTGTTGTCATGGAGGAGTCAGTGGGTGTTGTCATGGAGGTCCTGAAAGGTGTAGTCATGGAGGACACAAAAGGTGCAGTCATGGCGGACACAAAAGGTGCAGTCATGGCGGACACAAAAGGTGTAGTCATGGAGGACCTAAAAGGTGTAGTCATGGAGGACCTAATAGGTGTAGTCATGGAGGACACAAAAGGTGTAGTCATGGAGGACCTAAAAGGTGTAGTCATGGAGGACCGAAAAGGTGTAGTCATGGAGGACCCAAAAGGTGTAGTCATGGAGGACACAAAAGGTGTAGTCATGGAGGATCTAAAAGGTGTAGTCATGGAGGACACAAAAGGTGTAGTCATGGAGGACCTAAAAGGTGTAGTCATGGAGGGCACAAAAGGTGTAGTCATGGAGGACCCAATAGGTGTAGTCATGGAGGACACAAAAGGTGTAGTCATGGAGGACACAAAAGGTGTAGTCATGGAGGACCTAAAAGGTGTAGTC
>NW_011215740.1:0-480 GCF_000146605.3 Meleagris gallopavo
TGTAAAAACAGGTATTCGTGGGAGAAAAAGGGGTATTTTCGTGTTAATAAAAGGTATTTGTGGGAGAAAAAGGGTTATTTTTGTGTAAATACAGGTATTTGTTGGAGAAAAAGGGGTATTTTTGTGTAAAAACAGGTATTTCTGGAAGAAAAAGGGGTATTTTCGTGTAAAAACAAGTATTTTTGGGAGAAAAAGGGGCATTTTGGTATAAAAACAGGTATTTGTGTGAGATAAAGGAGCATTTTCGTGTAAAAACAGGTATTTGTGGGAGAAAAAGGGGCATTTTGGTATAAAAACAGGTATTTGTGTGAGATAAAGGAGCATTTTGGTGTAAAAACAGGTATTTGTGTGAGAAAAAGGGGTATTTTCGTGTAAAAACAGGTATTTGTGGGAGAAAAAGGGGTATTTTCGTGTAAAAACAGGTATTTCTTGTAGAAAAAGGTGTATTTCGGTGTTAAAAACAGGTATTTTTTTGTGAAA
>NW_011215741.1:0-1176 GCF_000146605.3 Meleagris gallopavo
GCTCGTTAACGAGGCGCGGGGTTGGGGAGAGGGGTGAGGTGGATTCGGGACCAAATCGGGGGATTTTGATCAGATCTGCCTCGTTTCTGATCTGTTTTTCCCCATTTCTGACCCAATTTTTCCCCCATTTCTGATCCGTTTTTCCCCATTTCTGATCCGTTTTTCCCCATTTCTGACCCAGTTTTCCTCATTCTGACCCAATTTTCCCCATTCTGACCCATTTTCCCCATTTCTGACCCCATTTTCATAATCCTGACCCCGGTTTTCCCGTTTCTGATCCGTTTTTCCCCATTTCTGACCCCATTTTCCCCATTCTGACCAATTTTTCCCGTTTCTGATCCATTTTCTCCATTTCTGACCCAGTTTTCCCCATTCTGACCCCATTTTCCCCATTTCTGACCCCATTTCCACAATTCTGACCCAGTTTTCCCCATTTCTGACCCCATTTTCCCCATTCTGACCCAATTTTTCCCGTTTCTGATCCATTTTCTCCAGTTCTGACCCAGTTTTCCCCATTCTGACCCCATTTTCCCCATTTCTGACCCCATTTCCACAATTCTGACCCAGTTTTCCCCATTCTGACCCAATTTTCCCCATTCTGACCCCATTTTTCCTGTTTCTGATCCATTTTCTCCATTTCTGATCCGTTTTTCCCCATTTCTGACCCAGTTTTCCCCATTCTGACCCAATTTTCCCCATTCTGACCTATTTTCCCCATTTCTGACCCCATTTTCACAATCCTGACCCCGTTTTTCCCATTTCTGATCTGTTTTTCCCCATTTCTGACCCAATTTTCCCCATTCTGACCCCATTTTTCCCATTTCTGATCCATTTTCTCCAGTTCTGACCCAATTTCCCCAATCTGACCCCATTTTCCCCATTTCTGACCCCATTTCCACAATTCTGACCCCGTTTTTCCCATTTCTGATCTGTTTTCCCCCATTCTGACCCAGTTTTGCCCATTCTGACCCAATTTTCCCCATTCTGACCCTGTTTTTCCCGTTTCTGATCCATTTTCTCCATTTCTGACCCAATTTCCCCATTCTGACCCCATTTTCCCCATTTCTGACCCCATTTCCACAATTCTGCCCCCATTTTTCCCGTTTCTGATCAGTTTTTCCCCATTTCTGACCCATTTTCCCCATTCTGACCCCGGTTTTCCCGTTTCTGATCCGT
>NW_011215742.1:0-960 GCF_000146605.3 Meleagris gallopavo
CCAGCAGAACCCAGCAGAACCCCCAGACCATAATAATCCCAGCAGAACCCAGCAGAACCCCCAGACCATCATAATCCCATCAGAACCCATCAGAACCCCATCAGAATCCCAGCAGATCCCCCAGACCATCAGAACCCTATCACAGACCCCACATCCCATAATAATCCCATCAGAGCCCAGCAGAGCACAGCAGAACCCAGCAGAACCCAGCAGAACCCCCAGACCATCAGAACCCCATCAGAACTCCGTCAGAACCCCGGCAGAACCCAGCAGAACCCAGCAGAACCCAGCAGAGCCCAGCAGAACCCCCAGACCATAATAATCCCATCAGAACCCATCAGAACCCATCAGAACCCAGCAGAGCCCATCAGAACCCCATCAGAACCCCCAGACCATAATAATCCCAGCAGAACCCCATCACAGACCCCACAGCCCATAATAGACCCCATCAGAACCCATCAGAACCCCCAGACCATCAGAACCCCATCACAGATCCCCTACATGACCCCATATGACCCTATAGCCCCCACATGACCCCACATGACCCGATATGACCCTATATGACCCCATATGACCCCATATGACCCTACATGACCCCACGTGACCCTACGTGACCCCACATGACCCTACATGACCCCACCTGACCCCGTATGACCCATCCACCCCATATCCCCTACATAACCCTGCATGATCCTATGTCCCCCACATGACCCCATGTGACCCCAGTGACCCCACGTGACCCTACATGACCCCGCATCCCCTACATGACCCTATACGACCCTACATCCCCCAAGTGACCCCATGTAACCCCACGTGACCCCACATGACCCTATATGACCTCATGTGACCCCACGTGACCCCACGTGACCCCATACACCCCATATCCCCCACGTGACCCTATATGACCCTATATGACCCCACGTGACCCCACGTGACCTCACATGACCCCCGCGACCCCCC
>NW_011215743.1:0-3563 GCF_000146605.3 Meleagris gallopavo
GCTGAAAGATGGCCCTCCCTGCATGCAATTAGGGAGGGGAGTGCCCCGGGGTTAACGACACTTGGAAGGTTTGTTTGTTAATAAATGGGGTGACCTTGGGCAGCTTTGCCAGCAGTGAGGCTGCAGTGCCAGCACGGTGGGGCACGGCATGGCACGGTGTGGGGTTGGGCATTGGCACTGTCCCAGACCCACTGCTGCCATTATGGGATGCTGGGAGAGCTGTGAGGCGGCTGCTGTCCGTGGGGCTGTGGGTGGTGGGGTGCAGGATGGGTCCCTGCGTGCTGTGGGGCTCCAGAGGGATCCTGTTTGTGGGGATGGAGGGGGTTCATGAGGGGTGCAGGGGGTCCTGTGGGCATGCAGGGAGCTTTGTAGGGATGCAGGGGATCCAATGGGGATGCAGAGAGCTTTGTAGGGATGTATGGGGTGCAATGGGGATGCAGGGAGCTTTGTAGGGATGTAGGGGTTCCAATGGGGATGTAGGGGTTCCAATGGGGATGCAGAGAGCTTTGTAGGGATGTATGGGGTGCAATGGGGATGCAGAGAGCTTTGTAGGGATGTATGGGGTGCAATGGGGATGCAGGGAGCTTTGTAGGAATGCAGGGGATCCAATGGGGATGCAGAGAGCTTTGTAGGGATGTATGGGGTGCAATGGGGATGCAGGGCGCTTTGTAGGGATGCAGGGGATCCATGAGGGATGCAGGGGGTCTGATGGGGATGTATAGGGTCCAGTAGGGATGCAGGGAGCTTTGTAGGGATGCAGGGGATCCAATGGGGATGCAGAGAGCTTTGTAGGGATGTATGGGGTGCAATGGGGATGCAGAGAGCTTTTTAGGGATGTATGGGGTGCAGTGGGGATGCAGAGAGCTTTGTAGGGATGTATGGGGTGCACTGGGGATGCAGAGAGCTTTTTAGGGATGTATGGGGTGCACTGGGGATGCAGGGCGCTTTGTAGGGATGCAGGGGGTCCAATGGGGACACAGGGGATCCAATAGGGATGCCAGGGGTCCAGTGGGGGGTCCATCATGCATGCAGGGTGCTTTGTAGGGTTGTTCCTGGGGCTGTGGGCACCCGTGGGTGCCAGGTGCCAAATGCACTCATATCCGACCCCCCTCCTTTACTCCCCCACAGCCGTGCAGAGGGGCCGCATCCCCCCCACCCACTCCAGCGCCAGCCCCACAGCCATGCCCAGCGGGGAGTACTTCAACGGGCAGCCCGTATCCGAGCTCATCTCACAGCTGCTGCGGGCTGAGCCCTACCCTGCCGCCCGCTACGGCTCTCAGTACGCGCAGCAGGGCAGCGTGATGGGCATCGACAACATCTGCGAGTTGGCCGCCCGCCTGCTCTTCAGCACGGTGGAGTGGGCACGCAACATCCCCTTCTTCCCCGAGCTGCCCGTCTCAGACCAGGTGGCTTTGCTGCGGCTCAGTTGGAGCGAGCTCTTCGTGCTCAACGCGGCGCAGTCGGCGCTGCCGCTGCACATGGCCCCGCTGCTGGCAGCTGCTGGCTTCCACGCCTCCCCCATGTCGGCCGACCGCGTTGTCTCCTTCATGGACCAGATCCGCATCTTCCAGGATCAGGTGGAGAAGCTCAACCGGCTGCAGGTGGACTCAGCTGAGTACAGCTGCCTCAAAGCCATCGCGCTCTTCACGCCGGGTAGGTCGGCACCGCGTCCACCCTGCACAGCTGACTGCATCCCATGGGGGTTTGGGTACCGTGAGCATCCTGTGTGCCTTACATCCACCCCACACAGCTGGGAGCTCTGCGTCCCATGGGGTTTGGGTACTGTGAGCATCCTGTGTGCCTTACATCCACCCCACACAGCTGGGAGCTCCGCATCCTGTTGGAGTCTGGGTACCGTGAGCATCCCTTGAGCTCTGCACAGACCCCTCACAGCTGGGAGCTCTGCATCCTATTGGGGTTTGGGTACTGTGAGCATTCTGTGTGCCTTACATCCACCCCACACAGCTGGGAGCTCTGCGTCCCATGGGGGTTTGGGTACTGTGAGCATCCTGTGTGCCTTACATCCACCCCACACAGCTGGGAGCTCTGCGTCCCATGGGGGTTTGGGTACCATGAGCATCCCTTGAGCCCTACATCCACCCCACACAGCTGGGAGCTCTGCGTCCTATAGGGGTTTGGGGATGCTGAGCATTGCAGAGGGGGTGCCTGGTGCCCCACAGGTGCTGCAGAGCTCTTTGCAGATGGAACAATGTGATGGAGTACAGACTGAGGGATAGAGGGGGATCCTGGTCCCCACAGACAGTGTGGGGTGTCCCTGCAAAGGGTGGGCATAGGCGGGGGGCTCAGCATCACACCTGGAATGGGCAGAGGGGTCCTCACAGTGATGCGGGGTTCCTGTGGCGATGCAGGCATCCAATAGGGAATGAAGGGGTTCCCGTAGGTATGCGGGGGTCCCATGGGGGTGCAGGAAGTCCCATGAGGACGCAGGGGTCTCAGTTGGGATGCAGGGCTTCTTAGGGATGCGGGTTGTCCAGCAGCGATGCTGGGGAGGATCCCATGGGGATGTGGGGGCACTCACGGGGATGCTCCCCGCCCACAGAATCCCCTCCTAACCCCTCCCCATCTCCCCTTCCAGACGCCTGCGGCCTGTCGGACCCGGCACACGTGGAGGGGCTGCAGGAGAAGGCTCAGGTGGCACTGACGGAGTACGTGCGCTCTCAGTACCCATCGCAGCCGCAGCGCTTCGGGAGGCTCCTGCTGCGCCTGCCTGCCCTGCGTGCCGTGCCTGCAGCCCTCATCTCACAGCTCTTCTTCATGCGCCTGGTGGGGAAGACGCCCATCGAAACACTAATCAGGGACATGCTGCTGTCTGGGAGCACCTTCAACTGGCCCTACGGGACGGGGCAGTAGGGATGGCGATGCTCCCTGGGGACACACTGCGATGCCAGCCCTCCCCAGATGCTGCCCTGCGGTGCTGCGGTGCCACCCGGGGGAGTCAGAACTGTGCCAAGAGAAGGGGAACCCTGAGAGCTGCATGGCCACAACCCCGTGCTCCGGAACCCAAAGGTACCACTCCTCACTGCAGGTGGATGTTGGACTTTTCCTAGACCCCATCACGCAGCCCCGGCAGCGGTCCTGGCTCTGGGAAGGGGCTCTGGGACCCCCACCCGAATTGCAGACGTCGGGGTGGAGGTGATGGAGCACACAGATGGGAGGCTCTGAAAAGCCCCTTTGTACCCTCCCAGGACAGACCTATCCTCCAGGACTGAAGCACCAACCCGGGAGCAGAGGAATGCTCACCCCTCTCCCTGGGGGGCACAGGGTGGTGTTGGGGAGGATGGGGAAGATGGGATGGGGTCACAGAGCACCGTGCACAGGTGGGTGCAACGAAAGGAGTCTTTGGGTGCACGGCACCCAGCCCGGCCCCTGTGGCTCACTCCATCCCCACTGCCTGCTTGGTGCTTGGCTCCCCCCACAGATTTGGGGTTGGGGGATGGATGTGAGCATCCTCCCACTACGCTCTGTTCTCATGCTTCATTTCTAAGTCAGGACCCCGTGAGAGGGATGCAGGTGGTGGGGGGAACCAAAAATCCAGGGGGGGG
>NW_011215744.1:0-541 GCF_000146605.3 Meleagris gallopavo
CCCATAGGGCAGGTGCCACACGTCTGTCTGTCTGTCCATTGTCCCCATAGGGCAGGTGCCACACATCTGTCTGTCTGTCCATTGTCCCCACAGGACAGGTGCCACACATCTGTCTGTCTGTCCATCGTTCCCACAGGGCAGGTGCCACATGTCTGTCTGTCTGTTGTCCCCATAGGGCAGGTGCCACATGTGGGTCCCACAGGGCAGGTGACACACGTCTGTCTGTCTGTCCGTTGTCCCCATAGGGCAGGTGACACATATGGGTCCCACAGGGCAGGTGCCACACGTCTGTCTGTCTGTCCATTGGTCCCATAGGGCAGGTGCCACACATCTGTCTGTCTGTCCGTTGTCCCCACAGGACAGGTGCCACACATCTGTCTGTCTGTCCATCGTTCCCACAGGGCAGGTGCCACATGTCTGTCTGTCCGTTGTCCCCATAGGGCAGGTGCCACATGTGGGTCCCACAGAGCAGGTGCCACACGTCTGTCTGTCTGTCCGCTGTCCCCATAGGGCAGGTGCCACACGTCTGTCTGTCTGTCCG
>NW_011215745.1:0-3366 GCF_000146605.3 Meleagris gallopavo
CCCCTGACCCACAGGGGAGGGCTGGAGGCGTTTCCTTACCCCGGCCACGTCTGGTTGGGCTCGAAGAGGATGAGGAGGGTGGGCTCGTAGTAACCGCACAGGAACTGCATGTCGATGATGTTGAGCAGCTTCTCGTCCAGCTCCCGCACGTCGATGATGTAGCTGGGCAGGAAGCTCGACTTCTGCCTGCCACCAAATGGGGATGTGGGCTGGGGGGTTCTGGGGGGACGCCCCCAAAAAGCTCCCGAGGGTGGAGACCCCCACGGCCCGAGCCCAACCGGCCGGGGGCACCTCTGGGATCTGGGCCACGTTGAGTCAGGAGTTGGCCACGGTGAGCCAGGAATTCACGGAATGACCACACGGAGCTCCACGTGTTGGCCACGTGGAGATGAACATTGGCCACGTTGGCCACCCCGAGACACACAGTGGCTACACTGGGTCACAAATTGGCCACGCTGAGCCATAAACTGGGAGGGTGGACCACGCTGAGCTGCGTGTTGGACACGTGGAGATAAACATTGGCCACGTTGGCCACCCTGAGCCACACATTGGCCACACTGGGTCACAAATTGGCCACGCTGAGCCATAAATTGAGTGGGTTGACCACGCGGAGCTGCGTGTTGGACATGTGGAGTTGAACACTGGCCACACTGGGTCACAAATTGGCCACGCTGAGCCATAAATTGGGAGGGTGGACCACCCTGAGCTGCGTGTTGGACACGTGGAGAAGAACATTGGCCACGTTGGCCACCCCGAGACACACAGTGGCCACACTGGGTCACAAATTGGCCACGCTGAGCCATAAATTGGGAGGGTGGACCACGCAGAGCTGCGTGTTGGCCACGTGGAGATGAACATTGGCCACGTTGGCCACCCCGAGACACACATTGGCCACACTGGGTCACAAATTGGCCACGCTGAGCCATAAATTGAGTGGGTTGACCACGCAGAGCTGCGTGTTGGACACGTGGAGATGAACATTGGTCACATTGGCCACCCCGAGACACACAGTGGCCACACTGGGTCACAAATTGGCCACGCTGAGCCATAAATTGAGTGGGTTGACCACGCGGAGCTGCGTGTTGGACACGTGGAGCTGAACTTGGCCACGTTGGCCACCCCGAGACACACATTGCCCACATTGAGACAGATATCGGCCACACTGTGCCACAGATTTGGTGATCTGACCACACTGAGCTCCGTCTTGGACACGTGGAGTTGAACATTGGCCACACATGGTCACAAATTGGCCACACTGAGCCATAAATTGGGAGGATGGACCACGCTGAGCTGCGTGTTGGCCACTTGGGAAAGAACATTGGCCACGTTGGCCACCCTGAGTCACAGATTGGTCAAGTTGACCGCTCTGAAGTCCATGTTGGCCACATGGAGCCACACGTTGACCACGTTGGCCATACTGAGCCATGCGAAGGCCACACTGGCCACCCTGAGTCACAGACTGGTCAAATCAACTGCACTGAGTTCCATGGTGGCCACGTGGAGCTGCAAATCAGCCACGCTGGCCATAGTGGCCCACGCTGATCCACTGGTTGGTCAAGTTGACCATTCCTGAGCTCTACGTTGGGCACAGCAGGCCATGTGATGGCCACGTTGGGCCACGGATTGGTCAAGCTGACCGCTCTGAGCTCCACATTGGCCACACGGAGCCACGCGTTGACCTCGTTGGCCATACTGAGCCATGCGAAGGCCACACTGGCCACAGACCGGTCAAATCGACTGCACTGAGCTCCATGTTGGCCACGTGGAGCTGCAAATCGGCCATGCCGGCCATAGTGGCCCACGCTGAGCCACTGGTTGGTCATGTTGACCACTCCTGAGCTCCACGTTGGCCACACGGAGCCACGCGTTGACCACGTTGGCCATACTGAGCCACAGGAAGGCCATACTGAGCCACGTTGAGTCACAGACTGGTCAAATCGACCGCCCTGAGCTCCGCGCTGGCCACGCGGATCCACGCGGCAGCCACGTAGCGCCACGCGGCGGCCATCTTTGCTCAGCCCCACAGCGGCTCTCACTCACCCCTCTCCCACCAGGCCCTCGTGCTCGTCGGCCAGCGAGTCTCTGCGGAAGGGCAGCACCACCAGACGCGTGCCGTAGATGAGCATCACGGCGCAGCGCCCGTCGGGGTCCACCCGTACTTTGGGGATGTGCACGTTCTGCACGAAGCCGTCCTGCGGGTGCCGGGAGTGGGGGGAAGGGGGTTACGGGGCGCCCCCAGCTCCCGTCCCCACCACCCCAGCCCCATACCCACCCGCAGCTCCGGCTCCTCAAAGTAGTGCAGCGAGAGCGTCTTCAGGTCGTGCGTGCCGGGGTCGTACTCCACCACTGACAGCTGCAATGGGGGTGACACGGTGGAGCAGGGACACGCGTCGCCATCCCGTCCCCATCCCTGTCCCCATTATGTCCCCCTCCCCATCCCCATTATGTGTCCTTAACCCCATTCCAGTCCCCGTCCTCATCCTCATCCCCATCCCGGTCCCCATTGTGTCCCCTTCCCCATCCCCATTATGTTCCCATTCCAATCCCGTCCCTGTCCTTATCCCCATTCCAGTCCCCGTTCTCATCCCCACCCCATCCCAGTCCCCATTACGTCCCCTTCCCCATCCCCATTATGTTCCCATTCCTATCCCATCCCTGTCCTTATCCCATTCCAGTCCTCGTCCTCATCCTCATCCCCATCCCGGTCCCCATTGTGTCCACCTCCCCATCCCCATGATGTTCCCATCCCCATCTTCATTCTCACCCCCATCCCTGTCCCTATTACGTTCCCATCCCCATCTCTATCCCCATTATGTCCCTCTCCCCTTTATGTCCCCCTCCCCGTCCCCATTATGTTCCCATTCCCATCCCATCCCTGTCCTTATCCCCATTCCCGTCCCCATCCTCATCTCCATCCCATCCTCATCCCGTCCCCACCCCTGTCCTTATTATGTCCCCATTATGTCCCCCTCTCCATCCCCATTATGTTCCCATCCCCATCTTCATTCTCATCCCCATCCCTGTTCCCATTATGTTCCCATCTCCATTCCTGTCCCCATTATGTCCCCATCATGTCCTCATCTCCATCCCTGTCCCCATTATGCCCCTCTCCCCATCCCCATTATGTTCCCATTCCCATTCCATCCCTGTCCCCATTATGTCCCCTCCCCATCCCCATTATGTTCCCATCCCCATCTTCATTCTCATCCCCATCCCTGTCCCCATTATGTCCCCATCATGTCCTCATCCCCATCCCTGCCCCCATTATGCCCCCCTCCCCATCCCCCATTATTTTCCCATCCCCACCTTCATCCCCATCCCCCATCCCTATTACGTCCTCATCCCCACCCCAACCACCCCCATTTC
>NW_011215746.1:0-541 GCF_000146605.3 Meleagris gallopavo
GACATGCGTGACATCCACTCTAAATGCTCAGGTAGCTTTAGTTGTCCTTATACCTTGGGCTGTTGCTGGGAATAGGTATTATAACTATTAATATAGTATAGTTATCGGTATTGTAAAATGCTTACTCAGGGAAAAAAAAAAAGGAAAGAAAAAGATGTGAAACGATGAGAAAGTCTGAAACCAAGTTTGAAAGGACCACAAACTCATAATGATTGGGATTGTGTGCTTCTTATTGTTTAGTATTGCTTTGTAACTTGTTGTATTGAAAATAGCAACAGTAGTAATGGTTGTTGTGTGTTTTTTTTATTTTTATTTTAGTTAGAACTAAAAGGTTAGGTTAGAACGGTAGGTAGCTGCCTCAGCTTTGTGCCAGTTAGAAAGTCTGCCCAAAGACGCTGGGTGCTTAAAGGTCGGGGGGGACTACGTTCCGATATCCCCCTCGGGAGGACCAGTCCCGGTCCGCAATAATGGCCTCTCGCAGGCAGGGACTTCGGCGATTCCGTCTGCCCACTGCAGGGACGATATAGAGGAAGTAAGTGAG
>NW_011215747.1:0-1933 GCF_000146605.3 Meleagris gallopavo
GATGGGGGCTCCCGTCCTCACCTCCCCGCTGCACCGGGGATGAAGGGGACACCGCGGGGACACCCGCAGCTCTTCGTGGGGACATCGGTCCCTTCTGTGTCCCCAAACCCTCCGTGGGGACGTCGGTGTCCCCAGAGCACCTCGGCTCCCCCGCTGCGCTGTGACTGGGCTGCGTCCCACCTGCCGCCCCGAGGGTCCCTCTGTCCCCTCGTCCCCACCCCCGTGCGCCGGCGCGGTTCGATGTGACCCCAGATGGGCCAAGGTCAGCACCGCCACCGCGCGGGGATGGGGCCCGGGGGCAGCCAGGGGGACGGGGGAGCCGCGGGGGGGGAGGTGTGGGGTGAGACCCGGGGGAAGGAGGCGGCGTCCTCACAGGGCCTGGGTGTCCTTGTCTGCGGGTTGTGGGTGCCCACGGTGGACTGGTGTCGAGGTGGGGAGCCATAGGTGTGATCCCAGTGTCTGTGGAGGGCACGCGTCCCATGGCGGGACCCATAGGTGGGACCCCACAGTCCATGGAAGGCACACATCCCATGGTGGGACCCATAGGTGGGACCCCACAGTCCATGGAGGGCACACGTCCCATGGTGGGACCCATAGGTGGGACCCCACAGTCCATGGAGGGCACACGTCCCATGGCGGGACCCATAGGTGGGACCCCACAGTCCATGGAGGGCACACGTCCCATGGTGGGACCCATAGGTACGACCCCACAGTCCATGTAGGGCACGCGTCCCATAGTGGGACCCATAGATACGACCCCACAGTCCGTGGAGGGCACGCGTCCCATGGTGGGACCCATAGGTGGGAACCCACAGTCCATGGAGGGCACGCGTCCCATGGTGGGACCCATAAGTGTGACCCCACAGTCCATGGAGGGCACACATCCCATGGCAGGACCCATAGGTGGAAACCCACAGTCCATGGAGGGCACACGTCCCATGGTGGGACCCATAGGTGGAAACCCACAGTCCATGGAGGGCACGCGTCCCATGGTGGGACCCATAAGTGTGACCCCACAGTCCATGTACGGCACACATCCCATGGTGGGACCCATAAGTGTGACCCCACAGTCCATGTACGGCACACATCCCATGGTGGGACCCATAGGTGGGACCCCACAGTCCATGGAGGGCACACATCCCATGGCGGGACCCATAGGTACGACCCCACAGTCCATGGAGGGCACGCGTCCCATGGTGGGACCCATAGATACGACCCCACAGTCCATGGAGGGCACACGTCCCATGGTGGGACCCATAGGTGGAAACCCACAGTCCATGGAGGGCACGCGTCCCATTCCGAAACCCATAACTATGACCCCACAGTCCATACAGGACAAAAATCCCATGATTAGGACTCATAGATACGACCCCATATTCCATGTAGGATGTGTCCCATGGTAGGAATGACCCCACAATCCACGTGGGACACACATCCCATGCCGAAACCCATAACTATGACCCCACAATCCACGTGGGACACACGTCCCGTGCCAAAACCCATAACTATGACCCCACAGTCCATACAGGACAGACATCCCATGCCGAAACCCATAACTATGACCCCACAGTCCATACAGGACAGACATCCCATGCCAAAACCCATAACTATGACCCCACAGTCCACGTGGGACACACGTCCCATGGTGAAACCCATAACTATGACCCCACAGTCCATACAGGACAGACATCCCATGGTGAAATCCATAACTATGACCCCACAATCCACGTGGGACACATGTCCCGTGCCGAAACCCATAAGTATGACCCCACAGTCCACGTGGGACACACATCCCATGCTGAAACCCATAACTATGACCCCACAGTCCACGTGGGACACACATCCCATGCCGAAACCCATAACTATGACCCCACAGTCCACGTGGGACACACGTCCCATGCCAAAACCCATAACTATGACCCCACAGTCCACG
>NW_011215748.1:0-1472 GCF_000146605.3 Meleagris gallopavo
CATAGGGGATCCCAAGCACACCCATAGGGGATCCCAAGGACACCCATGGGGGAACTTAAGACACCCATAGGGGAACCCAAGGACACCCATAGAGGAACCCAAGGACACCCATGGGGGAACCCAAGGACACCCATAGTGGAACCCAAGGACACCCATAGGGGAACCAATAGTGGAACCCAAGGACACCCATTGGGGAACCCAAGGACACTCATAGGGGATCCCAAGGAAACCAATAATGGAACCCAAGGACACCCATAGTGGAACCCAAGGACACCCATGGGGGAACCAATAGGGGAACCCAAGGACACCCATTGGGGATCGCAAGGAAACCAATAAAGGAACCCAAGGACACCCATAGGGGATCCCAAGGACACCCATGGGGGAACCCAAGGACACCCATGGCAGAACCCAAGGACACCCATTGGGGATCGCAAGGAAACCAATAATGGAACCCAAGGACACCCATAGGGGATCCGAAGGACACCCATAGTGGAACCCAAGGCCACCCATAGTGGAACCCAAGGACACCCATGGGGGAACCCAAGGACACCCATAGGGGATCGCAAGGAAACCAATAATGGAACCCAAGGACACCCATAGGGGATCCCAAGGACACCCATAGGGGAACCCAAGGACACCCATAGTGGAACCTAAGGACACCCATGGGGGAACCCATAGTGGAACCCAAGGACACCCATTGCGGATCACAAGGAAACCAATAATGGAACCCAAGGACACCCATAGTGGAACCCAAGGACACCCATGGGGGAACCAATAGTGGAACCCAAGGACACCCATAGGGGAACCCAAGGACACCCATAGGGGATCCCAAGGACACCCATTGGGGAACCCAAGGACACCCATAGGGGAACCCAAGGACATCCATGGGGGATCCCAAGGACGCCTATGAGGGAACCAAGAGTGGAACCCAAGGACACCCATAGGGGATCCCAAGGACACCCATAGAGGAACCCAAGGACACCCATGGGGGATCCCAAGGACACCCATAGGGGAACCCAAGGACACCCATGGGGGATCCCAAGGACACCCATAGGGGAACCCAAGGACACCCATAGGGGATCCCAAGGACACCCATAGTGGAACCCAAGGACACCCATAGTGGAACCTAAGGACACCCATGGGGGAACCCATAGTGGAACCCAAGGACACCCATTGGGGATCGCAAGGAAACCAATAATGGAACCCAAGGACACCCATAGGGGATCCGAAGGACACCCATAGTGGAACCCAAGGCCACCCATAGTGGAACCCAAGGACACCCATGGGGGAACCAATAGTGGAACCCAAGGACACCCATAGGGGATCCCAAGGACACCCATAGGGGAACTCAAGGACACCCATAGTGGAACCCAAGGACACCCATGGGGGATCCCAAGGACACCCATAGGGAACCCAAGGACACCATAGTGGAACCCAAGGACACCCATGGGGGAACCCAAGGACACCAAGGG
>NW_011215749.1:0-422 GCF_000146605.3 Meleagris gallopavo
AATACTGATAAACAAAAATCATGAAACCATGACATTCCACCCCTTATTCCACATCACTACATCATGCTTAATATATACAAACAAAATATAAACACACGCACTAGGAATTACTGACCGCACTCCCCCAACATAAAGTTCCCTTGTGGTACACATTGAACATCCCCGTTTTCCTGCATCACCCACCAAGTGGACCCAGGTCCCTGGGCAAAAACAGTTCCACAAAGAGGTTTGTCCTTCTCAGAGGCTGGAATAACCCAAACTGCCTTTCCCAGCATGTTCTTTACATGTACAACAGGGACTTTATCTCCCTCTACGGCATGTAGGGAGCTGGACTGGGTTGGACCATCACGATTGATAGATCCTCTGGTATTGACTAACCAGGTGGCTTCTGCCAAATGCTTCTCCCAGTGCTTAAATGTACC
>NW_011215750.1:0-634 GCF_000146605.3 Meleagris gallopavo
GAAAAACACAGGAGGAAAAGAACATAAAGTTAATCTCGCTGTGTGTTTCTTAGGGTCTCTCCCAGGTTGTTTGTCTCCAGTTACAAGGAATAGGTGTGAGGGTTTTGCTATGTGGGGCATCTGTACAACCTTCTGAGACTCCAGTCTAAGAAAGAGACTAGCAAACAGACTTGTTGTTACTTTCTCTCCCAGCTGCTTTGGTGAGGAGGTACAGCTGGAGGCTGTAACCCTCAGTTGCTCGTTTCATTTAATGTGCAGCTTTTTGTGGTGATACAGGCAGGGAATGTATTGGTTTTTCTTTATTAAGTTCTCACCGCTGGGAATTGGTTCAGGAAGCAGATTTGCTGTCTTTCCCTTTCCTGTGGGTTTGTTCTGTCTGTTTTGTGGGGGGAAGGAGGGAGGTTGCTTGTTGGGTTTTTTTCCCTTGTTTTATCTGGGAAAATTATTTTCGCATTGCAAGATGTGTTTATTTTTAGCCAGCAAGCTGTTTGTTTCTCTGCGGTGTGGTGGAGAAGAAGAGGTGTAGATCGCTGTACAACTTCTGTAGTGCTGTGCATGTGAACAACAAACACAACCAACCGGTTTTCCCAGAATGACTGTGTGCAACTCAGCAGTGATTGCTATGAAGGATTCC
>NW_011215751.1:0-3408 GCF_000146605.3 Meleagris gallopavo
TCTGTAAGTCCCGAGGGGAGGCTGTGCTGAGCTCGAGGATCGGCCTCTGCTCTGCTGGAACAGCGATAGGAGGAGAGGGAACGGCCTCGAGTCGCCCGCTGAGGCTCAGGCCGGGCTGGGTGACCTCGGAGGGCTTTTCCAAGCTCGGTGATTCTGTGGTTCCTTCTGGCAGAGCCGCTCTCCCGCTGTCACGGAGTGAAGCAGCTCAATGTACGGCCGTGACGGGGGCAGCCGGCCTCCAGAAATGGGAAGGAAAGGGAAAAGGGGGAGGGAGAGGGGAGCTGGGCTCGAGGAAGAAAAAACAGCACGGCAGGAACAATCTAATGAGAAAAAACTTATTTTACTAACTATGATACTGGAATGTGAGGTAACATCATTTACTACAATTGAATTGAAATTGAGATCAAATAGATGGAGGGAGAGAAACAGAAGCTTACAGACCAGGGAGGGATGGAACCGTTCTGCGCCGCGGGGCCCGGAAGGAGAGCAGAAAGAGCCTGAGCTGGGGGTGGGCAGCGCCGAGGGACCCTGCTGTGAGCCCTGACCTGTAAGGACCTTGGGAGCTCCCTCCCTTTGGGTGCAGTGGAGTCGTGCCCAGTTCCTGACACAGCTGGGCACAGCTGTATGGGGCTGCTGAATCGCGGCCTGAACCTCTGATTGAGCACCTGGGGCGAGCACTGAGTCAGCCATCAGCCACGGGAGCACAGGGGAAGGCGATTCGGCTGTGCTGCAGGAAGGGCTGGAGCCCGGCTGCGCCTCTCCCAGAGCCACTGAAGGGCTGAGTGCCCGTGGGGAAGGGGCTCTCTGGAGATCCGCTCCATCGGAGTTCATCTCGCGAGCCCAGGACAGGGCGAGTGACTTCCTCTCATCTTTCTCTCATTACTCCAACATCAATTATATTAACCAAGCTCCTAGAGATATATATAGATATATATATATATATATATATATACTATCTGTATATCTATTGACTCCATACCATCTGTGTATCCATTGATTATACAGCAGCAGTGCTGGGAAGAGGCAGCTTCAGGTCACAGTGATGCCCAGCAGCACTGCGACGCCGATGGCATCCATCAATGTGGATTTGTCCCATTCCTCCATAGGACGAAGCTGTCGGCTCTGCTGCACACCCAAAACTTGTCATCGTGGCAGAACGTTGAGCTGATCCCCATGCTGCTCAGGTACACGCATGGGCCTGTGCCTGGGACGGACCTGAGCACAGGACAGAGTGACAGAATGGGTTGGGTTGGGAAGGACCCCAAGGATCACGAAGCTCCAACCCCCCCTGTGCCATGCAGGGCCACCAACCTCCCCATCTCACAGCAGCCCAGGCTGCCCAGGGCCCCATCCAACCCGGCCTTGAACACCTCCAGGGATGGACGGGGATCCACAGCCTCTCTGGGCAGCTGTTCCAGCACCTCCCCACTCTCACAGCAAACAACTTCCCCCTGACAGCCAGCTGAAAGCTGCCCTCCCTCACCTCCCAACCATTCCCCCGTCCTGCTGTTATCTCCCCTTTCCAAGAGCTGACTCCCCTCCTGTCTGCAGGCTCCCTTGAGGTCCTGCAGGCTGCACTGCGGTCACCCCTCAGCTTCTCTTCTCCATGCTGAACAGCCCAGCTCCCTCAGCCTGGCTTTGCAGGGCGGTGCTGCAGCCCCCCGTTCATCTCCGTAGCGCAGGAGGGAGCAGAATGGGAAACCCAACCCCAAACCCATCCCAGCCAGACCCCAGAAGAGATCCCACCCGGACAGACGGACGCACGCACTGACCAGTTGGTGAAGGTTCTGCCATCAGCCCACGTCCAGTGCTTGTCCCCTTCTGCCCTGTGCAGCCCAATCCAGTGGTCTTTCGGGCCCTGGTAGCGCTGCACGAATTCCTGTGAACAAACCCACGTGTGCTTGGAGCCCTTGGAACCCTTTTCCCAGCCCCAAATCTCAGGTCCCAGCCGGCCGCAGCGCCGTGTTGGTAACGGTGTGGGCAGAGCCCTGCCCTGGAGCCGAGTGCGGGATGCGGGCACCGCAGGGGGACCCGCGCGGATGGGCTGAGGAAAACGGTGGGA
This sequence comes from Meleagris gallopavo, assembly GCF_000146605.3. Classification (NCBI taxonomy): domain Eukaryota; kingdom Metazoa; phylum Chordata; class Aves; order Galliformes; family Phasianidae; genus Meleagris; species Meleagris gallopavo. Next base: position 2,063 of record NW_011215751.1, read on the forward strand.
GTTTCAACAGGGCCGAGTGTGGGGTCCTGCGTTTGGGCACAGCAACCCAGGAGAGCCTCCGGGCTTGGGGAGGAGCGGCTGGAAGCTGCCCGATGGAAAGGGAGCTCGGCGTGCTGACGGGCGGTGGGCCGAGTGTGAGCCAGCGGTGCGCACAGCTGGCCAAGGAGCCAACGGCATCCCGGCTGGGATCAGGAGCGGCGAGCGGGAGCAGGGAAGTCATCCTGCCCTGCGCTCGGCTCTGCTGAGGCCTCACCTCGAGTGCCGGGTTCGCTTTGGGGCACCTCAGCACAGAAAGGACGCGGAGGGGCTGCAGCGGGGCCGGAGAAGGGCAGCGAGGCTGGGGAAGGGCTTGGAGAAGATGGCCTGCGAGGAGAGACTGAAGAACTGGGGCTGTTGGGTCTGGGAAGAGGAGGCTGAGGGAGACCTCACTGCTCCCTGCCAGTACCTGAAGGGTGATTGCAGCAGAGTGAGGTCGGTCTCTTCTGACTGGTGACAGGTGACGGGACGAGGGGAAACGGCCTCAAGCTGTGCCAGGGGAGGTTTGGGTTGGATCTCAGGAAAAGCTTCTGTACAGAAAGGGCTGTGAAGCACTGGGATGGGCTGCCCAGTGGTTGAGGTGGTTGAGTCACCAGCCCTGGATGTGTTTAAAACCATCTGGATGTGGTGCTCAGGGCCGTGATTTAGCAGAGGGCTGTTAGGGTTGGGGTGGGATGGTTGGTTGTGGTTGGACTCGGTGATCTTCGAGGTCTTTTCCAAGCCAGGCAACCTTAGATGAGGACGTGACGCTGTCCCTGCTCAGCCCGGTGCTCTCCCCAAGGCTGCTCCTCGTGGCTTTGGTGTGGGGTGAAGTGGGGGCAGCAGGAGCTGTCGTGGCCCCACATGTGCGTTTCCCACCCCCACGTTGGCACTGCAGCTCCCGCCCCGCTCTCACCAGCTCCTCCTCCGTGTCCACGGTGGCCAGGGAAGCTCCGAGGCGCTGGCACTGCTCCCTGCTGCTGTTCCAGTCACACTGTGTCTTTGAAAAGTAATAGCATATCCGTTTCCCTTGCAAATTGCTGGTGGCGTTGAAGCACACGTGGGTGTAGTCCAGGGCAGATGAGCCCAGCACATGTTGGAGCACTGAGAGGGAGAGAGTTGGTAAATGAGAGACGAGGAGCTGAAATCGTTGCATTCCTGCTTCCAACGTCCCCCTGCAGCAGGTTGGGGTTGGGATGCACCCACGTGGGGCGACGGCCTCGGGACGGCTGTAGAGGTTGGGAAGGTGGAGCAGAAGGTGGTTTGGGGCGGCACGTGGGCACCCAGGGGGTCGGGTGGGGGCTGTGCTTTGGGGGACAGCTCAGGGTGCG
>NW_011215751.1:3469-4416 GCF_000146605.3 Meleagris gallopavo
AGGGAGGGCAGATTTCAGCTGGCTGTCAGGGGGAAGTTGTTTGCTGTGAGAGTGGTGAGGTGCTGGAACAGCTGCCCAGAGAGGCTGTGGATCCCCGTCCATCCCTGGAGGTGTTCAAGGCCGGGTTGGATGGGGCCCTGGGCAGCCTGGGCTGCTGTGAGATGGGGAGGTTGGTGGCCCTGCGTGTGGTGGGGGATTGGAGCTTCGTGATCCTTGGGGTCCCTTCAACCCTGGCCGTTCTGTCACTGTGTGAGAGCAGAGGGGCTCGGGCTCTGCTCCCCATTCAGCCCTTTCCTGCTGCGTTCCAGCAGAGAATCACAGATTCTGTTCTCCTACCCCTCGGCGTAGCGCAGAACGGCTGCGCTTCGAGCTGTGGGAGGCACTTTGGGTGTTGTTCTCCTGTTGGCATGCAGGGGAAGTGTTGGACGGTGGAGCTGAGAGCTGCCAGCCCTGCTGTGGCGCTGGGGGGGAGAGAGGAGACACAGAATGGGGCTCTGGGTGTCAGAAAGGGTTAAAGGCCAAGCGGTGCCTTGTCTGCATCCGAAGCTGGACGGCCCACATGGACCAAACTGCACCCGATGAGCCCTAAATGGACCCAAATGGCCGCAGTCGGGCCAGAAACCGGGGCACAGTGCCTAAAATGCCCAGAAATGGCACCAAATCGACTCGAAAGAGGCAGAAACAGCCCCGGGGCCGCCATCTTGGAAACGGCGCGCGTTGCCACGGGAACGCGGAAGGAATCACGTGATCGCGGCCACTTCCCGTTCCGACTGGAGGAGTTACCACGTGACACCAGCGGCGCAGCGCTGTTCGGCGCCCCTCGTGGCGGCGCTCGGCGTTGCAGCGCTGCCCTCCTCCCTCCCTGCTGTTCGCGCGGTACGAACCGCGTTCGTTCCGCCGAACCGCCCCGCAACGACACCGACCGACCGCCCGCAAAGCTGCGGGAC
>NW_011215751.1:4436-6965 GCF_000146605.3 Meleagris gallopavo
CCCGCCCCCATCCCCGCTCTGGCACCGCAGGGCTCTCCACGTTCACAAGCTGATGAGGTTTTCCCTTTGTTAATTGCACCCTGATGCTGCTAATTAACGGGGCATGTTGGAAATATCCAGATAATTCTGTCAGGACGGTATCTCTGATAAAAGCAGGTTTTGTTCGCCGTTGCAATGGCGGGCGTCCCGCAAGCAGGAGCGCCTATGGACACAACACGGCAGCCTTTGTACCCTGTCTTCTCCCCCTTGCCTCCCCCTCTCCCCCGTTTCCCCACTGGCTGCTACTCCAGGTTCACAACCTGATCAGAGGGTTTACATCTGTGACGTACTTGTTCATTTCTTTGTGACCTGGTGTCAGTCGGCCGCCATCCCGCTGTTTCCAAGATGTCTCAGCGCTCTTCTTGTCGTATTGATGTGATTTGCTTCCCAGTCTTCCTTAAACAAGGAGCACCGGGGGGGGGATGATGCCAGGCCTTCCCACGTCTCTTTCAGGCGCTTCCTCGGGCATCCATCACTTGTCCTCTGGTTGGATCTGGTGCAGGGTATTCTTGCAGTGTGTATGACAAACTATACGTACCTACACCTATATACACCTATATGCAGAGCGTGCGTCCCTGGAAGGGTCATATAGACGGTAAGTGACGTAAACTACCAGAGATCTTCCCCAGGTTAAACAGAAAGACTCCCAGAAAGAACTACGGCAGCGGAGATCGTGAAATAAAAGTATACATATTATCCAGTTCTAATGCAGAAGCAACATTTGGTTCCCACAATTCCCCCCTTTTCTTTTTTTCACCGAATGTTGATCTCTGCAATTCCTTTTGTTTTCTTTTTTTTTCTTTTTTTTAAGGTTCACTTTTATAGACATCTCCTCCTCCTTCACTTTCTTTATCTCCCATCTCTAATACCATCATTTTATCCAAATGTGGTGGCTGCATTGGCGGTTACTTCAATAGTGCTGTCTCGATCAATCACTCTACCAGTCCCCTCATACAGGGGATAACTCAGCAACCAGTGGCCATCAGGGCTCCTTTTACTACTATCAAAGAAGTACATGTGGATACAGTCACCCCTTTTCACCCCTTTCCATTCACCAAACCAGGACTCCAACCACCCAGCGATACAAGCATCTATTCCTGATCTTTCTGACAGTTCATTAGCAAGGGTGGCAGCCCTTGCAGTGCCTTAGTTATTTTGTCATCCGGAGCTGTTATTGGGATGAAGGTGCTACAAGTACCCAGCATTACACATGCACCCCTTTCTTCAGCTGGTACCAGATCTTAGCAGATCCTATTTTCCCAGGCCATCCTACTTGTGGCATCTAACTGTTCTGCAATCCCCTTTATTGCACTCATTGTATAATTTGTATACAAATGTCCTCCACGTCCCACGTGTGTCCCTCCGGTGTCCCCACGGTGTCCCCACTCCCTGCAGGCACTTACAGGGAGCAGTCAGCTCTCCCCTGCGCCTCCTCTTCTCCGCGCTGAACCATCCCAGCTCCCTCAGCCGCTCCTCAGAAGCCCCCCTTGCGCTCCTCCAGACCCCTCGGCAGTTTTGTTGCCCTTCTCTGGACGCGCTCCGGGGCCTCCACGTCTTTCCTGTACGAGGGACCCACGACCGGACGCAGCGCTGGAGGTGCGGCCTCAGCAGAGCCGGGCGCAGGCCGGCGCTCGTGGGGGACTTCAGCGATGCAGGTGCTGGGATGAGGAAGGCGGCGGCGCCCGCGATGCGCTGAAGGCGACCGGCGATGCGGGCGCTGGAGGAGCCGACGAGGGGAGGGCTGCTGCCGGACCTCATTCTCATTAATGAGGGAGGGCTGCTGCCGCACCTCATTCTCATTAATGAGGGAGGGCTGGTCGAGGAAGCAAAGGCCGGGGCGGCTCGGGGTCCGGGAGCACCGGGGGGGGAGTGCCGCGGATGGCGTCCTAACCGGATTGTTCTCGAGCTGGGAAGCACGACAGCGCTCACTACGAGCGACCAAGCTTCCCTTTACTGTTGCACACGCAGGGTTTACGTAGGCTTCCGATGCACGCGTGTCTGCTTACTGCTGGTACACAAGGCGGGCTGCCAGGCGGGCTGCTCAGCCTGACCCAACGCCCAGCCAGCATTCAGCCCTGCGCTGCTGAGCCCCTTTCCTTGTCAGCCCCCCACACGCCCACAGAGCGCAGTGTAGATGTGGGCCCGCTGTTTGCACGCTGCCCCAAGGATGCTGTGACTCCCATCTTAACTCCTGATAACTCACAGCAATGCACTCTGTGCCGCCGCACCAGCGATGCTCGTACACAGCCTCATGTCCGCCCTGCTCCCGCAGCCATTCCCCAGCACTCCTGGAAGCGTCTTCTGCAGGCTCCTTTCACAGGGGTACGAGCCCAGGGCAGGCCTGCCACGGGCTGACCCACCACGAGCCCCCGCTGCTCTCTGACCTGGACTCAGACCCTGCTGAGAGCCACAAGGTGCAACCCTGCTGCAAGCCAGACTGCACTCCCGAGCCCTCCTGCCGCTGCTGCTCGTAGCCTTTTGCTGCTCCAC
>NW_011215751.1:7490-10641 GCF_000146605.3 Meleagris gallopavo
TAAAGATCATCGAGTCCAACCACAACCCCACCATCCTACCCCAACTCTAACTAAACTCTAATTCTAACTCTGCTAAATCATGTCCTGGAGCACCACATCCAAATGCTTTTTAAACACATCCTGTGCTGGTGACTCAACCACCTCCCTGGCAGCCCATCGCAGCGCTTAAAGCCCTTTCTGTACAGAAGTGTTTCCTGAGATCCACCCCAAACCTCAGGCACAGCCTGAGGCCGTTTCCCCCCCGTCCTGTCTCCACTTCCCTCTCCTTCTAAATAAGGTGGAGATGCGGCTGCCCCGATCCTGCTGTAAGGGCTGTGGATGCTGGAGCTGCCTGCAGTCGGGTGGGCTGTGCTCACTTCCCATCCACATGACCAAAATGCTCTCTTGCTCAGGAGCTGATTGGCGTTCGTTAGCAGCCAGATGCACAGCAATCCCACCAGTGGGCGATCCTTGGCATTTGGGGTCTCCGAGTGGTGGGTTGGGCCTGGAGCCCCTCCTGCTGGGGACAGGCTGGGAATACCGGGGCTGTGCGCCTGGGAAAGGGAACCCGAGGGGGGATCTGAGAGGTGCTGATGGGCGTCTGATGGCAGGGGCTGGGGACGCTCAGTGATGCCTGGGGTTGGACCGGAGGACTCCAGAGGTCCCTTCCAGCCCCACAGCTCTGGAGTTCTGTTGAGAATAATTCTGAACAAAATATCGTCCCGGATAAGCAGTTCCCCTCCCCAGTTAACTTTTCCCCATTGCTCCCGGGCGTTGCCGCATCGGAGCACAGAGCGGTGCTGCGTGCCGAGGGCATCGTGTGCTTCGGGGCCACGGCTGAGTTTCCTCGGCGCTGCTGCCCCGCTCCGTTCCTGTCTCCGTAAGGACCCCCGTCCCCCCATCAGACACGCGTGGAGCCATTCCCCGGTCCCACCGCTCCCCTCTACCTCCCGGAGAACACCGCTGAGGGGCACTGAGTCCCCGCAGGAGGCAAACTGCCCTCTGAGGCATCCTGTGCAGCCTAAGCAGGTTTGGGGCACCGCCTTCGGGGCAGGATGCGAAACCGCAGCGAGGTGGGTTGGAGAGCAGCTCCTGGGGCGCGTGATGCCTCCAGGGCTGTTTCTCTTCGGGCCGGAGGCTGAAACGCGTGCTGCTGCCGTTCCCAAAGCCGGGCTGCACACTCAGCTGCGCGGCTCCGCATCTCCATCCGTCCGAGCCGTAGGGCGCCGCTACGGCAGAAGGCAGCCGGGGGTCCCTGCCTTATTTTCACAGCTACCCGTGCCTCTGCTCGTCTCGCTCCAACTGACAGCAGGGAGAGGAGGTTCTTTTAATATCTGTGCAGCGGCGTGAGATTGAGAAACAGCGACTCAGATGTTGGTCCGACCGGTTTATTACAGATCTTAGCTGGGGAGATGGGGAAGGCGGGCGCTATTAAGAATTAGGGTGGTGGGGAAGGGGAGGAGGGCGTATGGGGCTGCTGAATCACGGCCTGAACTCTGACCGATCACTGGGGCGAGACACAGATGGTATGGAGTCAATAGATATACAGATGGTGTATCTATCTATCTATCTATCTATCTATCTATCTATTTATCTAGGAGCTTGGTTAATATAATTGATGTTGGAGTAATGAGAGAAAGATGAGAGGAAGTCACTCGCCCTGTCCTGGGCTCGCGAGATGAACTCCGATGGAGCGGATCTCCAGAGAGCCCCTTCCCCACGGGCACTCAGCCCTTCAGTGGCTCTGGGAGAGGCGCAGCCAGGCTCCAGCCCTTCCTGCAGCACAGCCGAATCGCCTTCCCCTGTGCTCCCGTGGCTGATGGCTGACTCAGTGCTCGCCCCAGGTGCTCAATCAGAGGTTCAGGCCGCGATTCAGCAGCCCCATACATCCGGCCAAACGAATCGGCCAGGCCACGAAACGCAGGGCTGCGCTGCTCCTGGAGGGCCTTTGGAATTGCATTGGTGAAGGCATGAGGCACGAGAGGAGCCGCGTCCGAGGACTCGTTTGATAGCCCAGATGTGACCGAGTTCCCGGCGGGTGTGCGAGATTTCATCTTCCAGCAGCCCCTTCCCACCTACGCGGGACCCGACTTTCGCTCCCAAACCCTCCGGTGGCCTCGGAAGCCGTGGTTCAACAGCTGCCCAGCCAGGAGCTGAGCTGGGGGAGACGGAGCGTCTGCGCACGGGGCGCAATATGGGGGGTGGAAGCAGCAGAGCTGCTCCCAGCACTCAAAACCACGAGGCCGCTGTGCGGAACTCTCAGTCGGGGCCCTGAGGGTCTCCCGAAAACAAATGTTTTATTCGGGCCGGGGTCCGATTTGCGAACATCGACCGCCAGCCCAACCACGTCCTCCTCCAGCTGTGGAGAGGATCAGAGATTCCAGAAGCACCCTGAGAAGCCAAGGGTAAGCGTTACAGGAGCAGTACCGACGACGGCGTGGAATTCACAGCATTTCATCACTCCCAATAGAAAAAAAAGGGCCCTCGGGTGCCTGGGGCCGCAGTGCCTGAACCGCCTGAAGCAGGAGACCCGAGTGGGGCCCAGTTCATGGCGTGACGAGGGCTACCAGCCCCCCTAGGGCCCCCACACGGGACATTCGGGCCCGATGTACAGTTAACGATACCCTGAGGCCGCGAGGTCCCACGCCTGCAGTTCTGTGGCCATCGGTGCCCCGTTGGAGCGAGGCGGGAGTTAATTAACTGCAATGAGCCATTTGGGCCTTCAGAACGGATGTGTGCAGAGTTACCCATTGTGCCGAGTCCATTTTTAGAGAGGCGGATGCGACGCCAAAACACGCGGACACAATGGGCCCATCACACAGCAGAACGACCGTGCGCGTGAGCAGACGGACAGAAGGACGGACGGACAGACGTACGGCTGGGCAGGGGGAACGCGGTGACAGGGGAAGGGGGCAGGGGAGGAGAAGGGGATCCGCGGTTGGGGCGGCGCGGAGGAGCAGGGCAGGGGTGCGGGCTGGGGGCAGCTGTGCGCGCTGTGCGGGCGGCGTTACGGCCGGCTTTGGGATGTGCTGAGCGCGGGGCGGCGTGCGGCGGTTTGGGGCCCTTTGAGGGCTCAGCAGGGGGCTGCGCCCGCTTCGGTGCCGGTTATTTGCGGTCGTTTCGGTGCTTTTTGGGTACCGCAGCTTTGCGGGCGATCGGTCGGTGTCGTTGC
>NW_011215751.1:12291-15898 GCF_000146605.3 Meleagris gallopavo
CACCCCTGCCCTGCTCCTCCGCCCCGCCCCAACCGCGGATCCCCATCTCTTCTCCTCTCCTCTCTTCTCCTCTATCACTCCTTTCCCCCTGCCCAGCCATACCTCCGTCCGTCCGTCGTCCGTCTTCGTCCGCGTCTCCCACCCACACACAACTGCGCCACTCGTAACTGCACTCGGCTACCGCCCGAGGTGATGGAGCGGCCATTTGGGCCAGGAGGGCGGGGCGTTGTGAGGTCCCACCAATAGCAGAGCAGAGGGACGCTCGTGGAAGGCGCCCATTGGCTGGTGTGATGACGTCACGACCGCCTCTCTAAAACTCGACTCGGCGCGCAGCGCTGTGCGAGGGGCGGATCCGGGCTGAAGGCCAAATTGCTCATTGCGGTTAATTAACTCCCGTCCCGTCCCGTTCCAGCAGGGCACTGATGGCCGCGGAACTGCAGCCGTGGGGCCTCAAGGCCCCATCCCCGCCCCCGTCCCCGCCCCCATCCGCGTTCTGCCACTGCGGGGCTCTCCACATTCACAAGCTGATGAGGTTTTCCCTTTGTTAATTGCAGCCTGATGCTGCTAATTAATGGGGCAGAGCTGTGGGGCTCCGTATGGGGTCACACATCAGTGGGGCAGAGCTGTGGGGCTCTATGGGGTCACACATCAGTGGGGCAGGGCTGTGGGGCTCCGTATGGGGTCACACGCCGTTATTAGTAACATTGTTAATTATGACATGTAATATTTTCTATTATGTAAATGTATTACTACCAATGAATAAGAGGATAATGGTGGTGTATGTGGTGATCACAGCGTAAATTATCACGATAAAGGAGATAAGAATCGCGAGGTCAATAAAAATAACGACAGCAATAACAGCGGGGGTGACGGAAAGGAGGAAATGATATGAATAGCAGCGCTAATGCTAATTAGAAAAGTGATATTAAGAATTTCAGGCCAGAGGTTCGAGAGGGAGCGGCAGCCATAGAGTGCGGGTGAAGGAGGGGTAGCACGGCCCCGCCCCCATTTCCGGCTGCCGAGCGCCCCTCTGCGGGCACCTCCAAGTCCCGCGTTCAGCCATAGTGAGTGCACGCGATTAGCGAGCGCTCCCAGCGGCCCCCGCGGCTCAAATTAGCATAGCCCCGCCTTCGTCGCGGCACGCCTCTTTCCCATTGGGCGCAGGACCTCAGGCCCCGCCCCCTCCCGTGCCCCTCGGCCCGGGACGACCCACGTGGTCCCTGTGGATGCAGGGACGCGGAGGTGTGGACGCACGGAGGCAGCAGTGTCGCGATAGTGCCACAGTAGTGGGCACCGTGCCATGACAGTGCCACTATAAAGCCCTTTGTGTAGCAACAGTGCCATCTGTGCTGCATGAGTGCCCCTTATGTCGTGATAGTGCAATGATAGCGCCACAATAGTGCCCTTCATGCCACAACAGTGTCATTTGTGCCACAACTATGCCCCGATAGAGCCCTTTTTGTCACGATAGTGCCACAGTAGTGCCCCATGTGCCACGATAGTGCCACGATAGTGCCACAATGGTGCCCTTTATGTCATGATGGTGCTGCAATAGTGCTACAGTAGTGCCACAATAGTGTCACAATAGTGCCCTTTGTGCCACAACAGTGCTACCTGTGCCACGATAGTTCCACTATAGCGCCCTTTATGTCGTGATAGTGCCTGCAGCTCCCTGGCGCAGCTTGAAGCCATTCCCTCCGCTCCCATCGCTGTCACGCGAAGCAGAGGCCGACCCCCAGCTCACTGCAAGCTCCTCCAGGCAGTTATGGAGGGCAACCAGGTCTGCCCTCGGCCTCCTCTTCTCCACACTCGAGGTCCCCCACGTCCCATTGGGGTCCCCACGTCCCACTGATGTCCCACAGTCCCATCGGGGTCCTGCATATCCCACCGGGGTCCTCCATGTCCCACTGGGTCCCCATGTCCCATCGGGGTCCCATCAAGGTTCTCCATGTCCCATTGGCTCCTCCATGTCCCACTGATATCCCACAGTCCCACTGGGGTCCTCCATGTCCCACTGGGGTCATCCGTATTCTATCAGGGTCCCCATGTCCCATTGATGTCCCACAGTCCCACTGGGGTCCTCCACATCCCATTGGTGTCCTCTATGTCCCATTGTGTCCCCATGTCCCTTTGGGGTCCCCATGTCCCATTAGGGTCCTCCATATCCCACCGGGGTCGTCCATATTCCATCGGGGTCCCCATGCCCCATTGATGTCCCAGAGTCCCATTGGGGTCCTCCATATCCCACCGGGGTCATCCGTATTCCATTGGGGTCCCCATGTCCCACTGATGTCCCACAGTCCCATCAGGGTTCTCCATGTCCCATTGGGGTCCTCCATGCCCCATTGATGTCCCACAGTCCCATCGGGGTCCTGCATATCCCACCGGGGTCCTCCATGTCCCACTGGGTCCCCATGTCCCATTGGGGTCCCATCAAGGTTCTCCATGTCCCTCTGATATCCCATAGTCCCACTGGGGTCCTCCACATCCCATTGGTGCCCTCTATGTCCCATTGTGTCCCCATGTCCCTTTGTGGTCCCCATGTCCCATTAGGGTCCTCCATATCCCTCTGGGGTCGTCCGTATGGCATCGGGGTCCCCATGCCCCATTGATGTCCCAGAGTCCCATTGGGGTCCTCCATATCCCTCTGGGGTCGTCCGTATTCCATCGGGGTCCCCATGCCCCATTGATGTCCCAGAGTCCTATTGGGGTCCTCCATATCCCACCGGGGTCGTCCGTATTCCATTGGGGTCCTCTATGCCCCATTGATGTCCCAGAGTCCCATCAGGGTTCTCCATGTCCCATTGGGGTCCCCATGTCCCACTGATGTCCCAGAATCCCATCAGGGTTCTCCATGTCCCATTGGGGTCCTCCATACCCCATTGATGTCCCACAGTCTCATCGGGGTCCTGCATATCCCACCGGGGTCCTCCATGTCCCACTGGGTCCCCATGTCCCATCGGGGTCCCATCAAGGTTCTCCATGTCCCATTGGCTCCTCCATGTCCCACTGATATCCCACAGTCCCACTGGGGTCCTCCATGTCCCACTGGGGTCATCCGTATTCTATCAGGGTCCCCACATCCCATTGATGTCCCACAGTCCCACTGGGGTCCTCCACATCCCATTGGTGCCCTCTATGTCCCATTGTGTCCCCATGTCCCTTTGGGGTCGTCCATATCCCACTGGGGTCGTCCGTATTCCATCGGGGTCCCCATGCCCCATTGATGTCCCAGAGTCCCATTAGGGTCCTCCATATCCCACCGGGGTCGTCCGTATTCCATCGGGGTCCCCATGCCCCATTGATGTCCCAGAGTCCCATTAGGGTCCTCCATATCCCACCGGGGTCATCCGTATTCCATTGGGGTCCCCACGTCCCACTGATGTCCCACAGTCCCATCAGGGTTCTCCATGTCCCATTGGGGTCCCCATGTCCCACTGATGTCCCAGAATCCCATCAGGGTTCTCCATGTCCCATTGGGGTCCTCCATACCCCATTGATGTCCCACAGTCCCATCGGGGTCCTGCATATCCCACCGGGGTCCTCCATGTCCCACTGAGTCCCCATGTCCCATCGGGGTCCCATCAAGGTTCTCCATGTCCCATTG
>NW_011215752.1:0-2003 GCF_000146605.3 Meleagris gallopavo
TCACCGCCGCCGTCGGCCGCCCCATCTGCTGCCTCCTTAATTACCGCCTTAATTGTGGGCCCCGTTAATGAGCCGCGCCCGGCCCAGATGAGGTGGGGGCACGAATGGACGGACGGACGGAAACGGCGGGACAGGGGGACACTGAGGGGACACTGTGGGGACAGGGGGACATTATGGGGACATTATGGGGACATTATGGGGACATTGTGGGGACATTATGGGGACAGGGGGACATTATGGGGACATTATGGGGACATTATGGGGACATTGTGGGGACACTATGGGGACATGAGGACATTATGGGGACATTATGGGGACATTATGGGGACATTATGGGGGACACTATGGGGACATTGTGGGGACATTATGGGGACATGGGGACATTATGGGGACATTATGGGGACAGGGGGACACTGTGGGGACAGGGGGACATTATGGGGACATTATGGGGACATTATGGGGACATTGTAGGGACATTGTAGGGACATTGTGGGGACATGGGGACATGGGGACAGGGGGACATTATGGGGACACTATGGGGACATTGTGGGGACATTATGGGGACATTATGGGGGACACTATGGGGACATGGGGACATGGGGACATTATGGGGACACTATGGGGACATGGGGACATTATGGGGACATTATGGGGACACTATGGGGACATTGTGGGGACATTATGGGGGACACTATGGGGACATGGGGACATGGGGACATTGTGGGGACGTTGTGGGGACAGGGGGACATTGTGGGGACATAATGGGGACATTATGGGGCCAGGGGGACATTATGGGGACACTATGGGGACATGGGGACATTATGGGGACATTATGGGGACATTATGGGGACATTATGGGGACATGGGGACATTGTGGGGACACTATGGGGACGTTGTGGGGCCAAGGGGACATAGGGACATGGGGACATTATGGGGACAGGGGGACATGGGGACAGGGGGACATTGTGGGGACACTATGGGGACATGGGGACATGGGGACAGGGGGACAGGGGGACATAATGGGAACATTATGGGGACACTATGGGAACATGGGGACATTATGGGGACATTATGGGGACAGGGGGACATGGGAACATTATGGGGACACTATGGGGACACTATGGGGACGTGGGGACATTATGGGGACACAGGGGGACATTATGGGGACATGGGGACAGGGGGACATAATGGGGACATTATGGGGACATTATGGGGACATTATGGGGACATGGGGACATGGGGACATTATGGGGACATTATGGGGACATGGGGACATGGGGACATTATGGGGACATTACGGGGACATTGTGGGGACATTGTGGGGACATTATGGGGACATTGTGGGGACACTATGGGGACAGGGGGACATTATGGGGACATTATGGGGACATTGTGGGGACAGGGGGACATAATGGGGACATTATGGGGACATGGGGACATTACGGGGACATTATGGGGACATGGGAACATGGGGACATTATGGGGACATTATGGGGACATGGGGACATTATGGGGACATTATGGGGACATGGGAACATGGGGACATTATGGGGACACTATGGGGACATGGGGACATTATGGGGACATTGTGGGGACAGGGGGACATAATGGGGACATTATGGGGACATGGGGACATTACGGGGACATTATGGGGACATGGGAACATGGGGACATTATGGGGACATTATGGGGACATGGGGACATTATGGGGACATTGTGGGGACATTATGGGGACACTATGGGGACACGGGGACATGGGGACAGGGGGTCATTATGGGGACATTGTGGGGACGTTGTGGGGACAGGGGGACACTATGGGGACAGGGGGACATGGGGACATAATGGGGACATTATGGGGACATGGGAACATGGGGACATTATGGGGACACAGGGGGACATTATGGGGACATTATGGGGACATTATGGGGACATTATGGGGACAGGGGGACATTATGGGGACATTGTGGGGCCAGGGGGACGCTATGGGGAAATGGGGACATAAT
>NW_011215753.1:0-2442 GCF_000146605.3 Meleagris gallopavo
AAGCGGGGACCCCTATGGGGTCGTCGGGGATCTCGTCGAACCCATAGGGATGTCCCCAAAATCGTCGGCTCCAGTGGGGCGCCGTTGACCCCATAGGGACATCGTTGAACCCCACTGAAACATTGTTGACCCCGTAAGGACATCAGTGACCCCAAAGACCCCATAGGGACATCATTGACCCCATTGGGACATCATTGACCCCAGTGACCCCATAGGGACATCCTTGACCCCATTGGGACATCATTGACCCCAGTGACCCCAAAGGGACATCATTGAACCCCATTGACCCCAAAGGGACATTGTTGACCCCATTGGGACATCAGTGACCCCACTGAAACAGTGTTGACCCCGTAAGGACATCAGTGACCCCAAAGACCCCATAGGGACATCGTGGACCCCAATGACCCCATAGGGACATCGTTGACACCACTGAAACAGTGTTGACCCCGTAAGGACATCAGTGACCCCAAAGACCCCATAGAGACATCACTGACCCCATTGGGACATCATTCACCCCAATGACCCCATAGGAACATCGTGGACCCCATAGAGACATCTGTGACCCCAAAGACCCCATAGGGACATCAGTGACCCCAATGACCCCATAGGGACATCGTGGACCCCATAGAGACATCGTTGACCCCAATGACCCCATAGGGACATCATTGACCCCATAGACACATCTGTGACCCCAATGACCCCATAGGGACATCATTGACCCCATTGACCCCATAGGGACATCATTGACCCCATAGGGACATCATTGACCCCATTGACCCCATAGGGACATCGTTGAACCCCACTGAAACATTGTTGACCCCGTAAGGACATCAGTGACCCCAAAGACCCCATAGGGACATCACTGACCCCATTGGGACATCATTGACCCCAGTGACCCCACAGAGACATCGTTGATCCCATTGGGACATCATTGACCCCAATGACCCCAAAGGGACATCGTTGAACCCCACTGAAACATTGTTGACCCCGTAAGGACATCAGTGACCCCAAAGACCCCATAGGGACATCACTGACCCCATTGGGACATCATTGACCCCAGTGACCCCATAGGGACATCATTGACCCCATTGGGACATCATTGACCCCAATGACCCCATAGGGACATCGTGGACCCCATAGAGACATCTGTGACCCCAATGACCCCATAGGGACATCAATGACCCCAATGACACCATAGGGACATCATTGACCCCATAGACACATCTGTGACCCCAATGACCCCATAGGGACATCATTGACCCCACTGACCCCATAGGGACATCAGTGACCCCATAGACACATCTGTGACCCCAATGACCCTATAGGGACATCAGAGACCCCATACGGACATCGTTGAACCCCACTGAAACATTGTTGACCCCGTAAGGACATCAGTGACCCCAAAGACCCCATAGGGACATCACTGACCCCATTGGGACATCATTGACCCCAATGACCCCATAGGGACATCGTTGACCCCAATGACCGCATAGGGACACCGTGGACCCCATAGAGACATCTGTGACCCCAATGACCCCATAGGGACATCGTTGACCCCAATGACCCCATAAGGACATCGTTGACCCCATAGAGACATCGTTGACCCCAATGACCCCATAAGGACATCATTGACCCCAAAGGGACATCGTTGACCCCACTGGGACATCAGTGACCCCAAAGACCCCATAGAGACATCACTGACCCCACAGGGACATCATTGACCCCAATGACCCCATAAGGACATCGTTGACCCCATAGAGACATCGTTGACCCCAATGACCCTATAGGGACATCGTTGACCCCATAGAGACATCTGTGACCCCAATGACCCCATAGGGACATCAGAGACCCCATACGGACATCGTTAACCCCACTGAAACATTGTTGACCCCATAGGGACGTCGTTGACCCCATAGGGACATCTGTGACCCTAATGACCCCATAGGGACATTGTTGACCCCATAGAAACATCTGTGGCCCCATTGACCCCATAGAGACACCGTTGACCTTATAGGGATATCAGTGACCCCAGTGACCCCATAGGGACATCAGTGACCCCATTGACCCCATAGGGACATCATTGACACCATAGGGATATCAGTGATCCCATTGGGACATTGTTGACCCCATAAGGACATCTGTAACCGCAATGACCCCATAGGGACATCGTTGACCCCACTGACCCTATAGAGACATCGTTGACCCCATAGGGACATCGTTGACCCCATTGACCCCATAGGGACATCGTTGACCCCACTGAAACATCATTGATCCCATAAGGACATCTGAGATCCCATTGACCCCATAGGAACATCATTGACCCCATAGAAACATCGTTGACCCCATAGGGACATCAGTGACCCCAATGACCCCATAGGGACATCAGTGACCCCAATGACCCCAAAACCCAACAACAGATCCCAAAAACCCCCCTAATTATCT
>NW_011215754.1:0-1469 GCF_000146605.3 Meleagris gallopavo
CATAGACCCTCCATCGGCTCCACTGACCCCACTGACCCCCCCCTAAATCCCCAGAAGACCCCCTTGACCCCACGTGACCCTCCGAGACCCCACAGATCCCATAGACTCTCCATCGGCTCCACTGACCCTATAGACCCTCCATTGACCCCATAGATCCTCCATTGGCTCCACTGACCCCATAGATCCTCCATTGGCTCCACTGACCCCATAGACCCTCCACTGACCCAATAGACCCTCCACTGACCCCATAGACCCTCCATTGGCTCCATTGACCCTATAGACCCTCCATTGACCCCATAGAGCCTCCATTGGCTCCACTGACCCTATAGATCCTCCATTGGCTCCACTGACCCTATAGACCCTCCATTGACCCCCTAGACCCCCATAGACCCTCCATTGGCTCCACTGACCCTATAGACCCTCCATTGACCCCATAGACCCTCCATTGACCCCGTAGACCCTCCATTGGCTCCATTGACCCCATAGACCCTCCATTGACCCCATAGACCCTCCATCGGTTCCACTGACCCCATAGACCCACCATTAACCGCATAGACCCTCCATCGGCTCCACTTACCCCATAGACCCACCATTAACCCCATAGGCCCTCCATCGGCTCCAATGACCCCATAGACCCTCCATCGGTTCCACTGACCCCATAGACCCTCCATTAACCGCATAGACCCTCCATCGGCTCCACTGACCCCATAGACCCCCCCCTAAATCCCCAGAAGCCCCCCTCGACCCCACGTGACCCTCCGAGACCCCACAGATCCCATAGACTCCTAGACCCCCATAGACCCTCCATCGGCTCCACTGACCCCATAGACCCTCCATTGGCTCCATTGACCCTATAGACCCTCCATTGACCCCATAGAGCCTCCATTAGCTCCACTGACCCCATAGAGCCTCCATTGGCTCCACTGACCCTATAGACCCTCCATTGACCCCGTAGACCCCCATAGACCCTCTATTGGCTCCATTGACCCCATAGACCCTCCATTGACCCCATAGACCCCCATTGATTCCATTGACCCATAGACCCTCCATTGACCCCCTAGACCCCCATAGATCCTCCATTGCCTCCACTGACCCCATAGACCCTCCATTGACCCATAGACCCTCCATTGACCCCATAGACCCTCCATTGGCTCCATTGACCCAATAGACCCTCTATTGACCCCGTAGACCCTCCATTGGTTCCACTGACCCTATAGACCCTCCATTGACCCCATAGACCCTCCACCGTTCCCCACTGACCCCCCCCTATATCCCCAGAAGACCCTCCATTGACCCCACGTGACCCTCCGAAACCCCACAGATCCCATAGACTCCTAGACCCCCATAGACCCTCCATTGGCTCCATTGACCCTATAGACCCTCCACTGACCCCATAGACCCTCCATTGACCCCATAGACCCTCCACCGTTCCCCACTGACCCCCACCCCCCCTAAATCCCCAGAAGACC
>NW_011215755.1:0-1087 GCF_000146605.3 Meleagris gallopavo
CATAACCCCATAGGTGTCCCCAAATGTCCCCCAAATGTCCCCAAATGTCCCCATGGGTCCCCATTCACCCCATAACCCCATAGGTGTCCCAAAATGTCCCCATGGGTCCCCACTCACCCCACAACCCCACGAGTGTCCCCTCTTGTCCCCAAATGTCCCCAAATGTCCCCATGGGTCCCCATTCACCCCACAATCCCACGGGTGTCCCCTCTTGTCCCCAAATGTCCCCAAATGTCCCCATGGGTCCCCACTCACCCCATAACCCCATAGGTGTCCCCAAATGTTCCCAAATGTCCCCATGGGTCCCCGCTCACCCCATAACCCCATAGGTGTCCCCAAATGTTCCCAAATGTCCCCATGGGTCCCCACTCACCCCATAACCCCATAGGTGTCCCCAAATGTCCCCAAATGTCCCCATGGGTCCCCATTCACCCCATAACCCCATAGGTGTACCCTCTTGTCCCCAAATGCCCCCATGGGTCCCCACTCACCCCATAACCCCATAGGTGTCCCCAAATGTCCCCAAATGTCCCCAAATGTCCCCATGGGTCCCCACTCGCCCCATAACCCCACGGGTGTCCCCAAATGTCCCCATAGGTCCCCATTCACCCCATAACCCCATAGGTGTCCCCTCTTGTCCCCAAATGTCCCCATGGGTCTCCACTCACCCCACAGACCTATGGGTGCCCCCACTTGTCCCTATAGGTCCCCACTGTCCCCAAATGTCCCCATGGGTCCCTACTGGTCCCCACTTTCCCATGGATGCCCCCCAGTGTCCCCACAGGTCCCCACTCACCCCAAATGTCCCCAAATTGTCCCCAAATGTCCCCAAATGTCCCCACTCACCCCACTGTCCCCAAATGTCCCCCTTTGTCCCCAAATGTCCCCAAATGTCCCCACTCACCCCACTGTCCCCAAATGTCCCCCATTGTCCCCAAATGTCCCCAAATGTCCCCAAATGTCCCCACTCACCCCACTGTCCCCAAATGTCCCCAAATGTCCCCAAATGTCCCCACTCACCCCGCTGTCCCCAAATGTCCCCCTTTGTCCCCAAATGTCCCCATAAGTCCCCACTCACCCCACTGTC
>NW_011215756.1:0-554 GCF_000146605.3 Meleagris gallopavo
ACCCACAGAGACCCACAGAGAGTCATAGGGACCCATAGAGACTCATAGGGACCCACAGAGACCCACACAGAGTCATAGGGACCCATAGAGACCCACACAGAGTCATAGGGACCCACAGAGACCCACAGAGAGTCATAGGGACCCATAGAGACCTACAGAGACCCACAGAGACCCACAGAGAGTCATAGGGATCCATAGAGACCCATAGAGACCCACAGAGACCCACAGAGAGTCATAGGGACCCATAGAGACCCACAGAGACCCACAGAGAGTCATAGGGACCCATAGAGACCCACACAGAGTCATAGGGACCCATAGAGACCCACAGAGACCCACAGAGACCCATAGGGACCCATAGAGACCCATAGAGACCTACAGAGACCCACGGAGACCCACAGAGACCCACAGAGACTCATAGGGACTCATGGAGACACACAGAGACCCACTGACACCCATAGAGACCCATAGAGACCCATAGAGACTCATAGGGACCCATAGAGACCCATAGAGATCCATAGGGACCCATAGAGACCCATAGAGACCCATAGAGACCC
>NW_011215757.1:0-1357 GCF_000146605.3 Meleagris gallopavo
GACCCTGACCCAGGACCCTGACCCAGGACCCTGACCCTAACCCAGGACTCTGACCCAGGACCCTGACCCAGGACCCTGACCCTGACCCAGGACCCTGACCC
Organism: Meleagris gallopavo; assembly: GCF_000146605.3. Lineage (NCBI taxonomy): Eukaryota > Metazoa > Chordata > Aves > Galliformes > Phasianidae > Meleagris > Meleagris gallopavo. The sequence goes on from NW_011215757.1 coordinate 102, forward strand.
AGGACTCTGATCCTAACCCAGGACCCTAACCCAGGACTCTGACCCAGGACCCTGACCCTAATCCAGGACCCTGACCCAGGACCCTGACCCAGGACCCTGATCCTGATCCAGGACCCTGACCCTGACCCAGGACCCTGACCCAGGACCCTGACCCAGGACCCTGACCCTGACCCAGGACCCTGACCCTAACCCAGGACTCTGACCCAGGACTCTGACCCAGGACCCAGGACCCTGACCCAGGACCCTGATCCTGACCCAGGACCCTGATCCTAACCCAGGACCCTGACCCAGGACCCCTCCCAGGACCCCCTGACTTCCACCAGGACCCCACCCAGGTAATGCAGCAGCTTCTGAGCCCGATTCTGGCTGGGTCTCAGGTGGAACAATTCAGGATTCTCATCGATGAACTGAGTGTCAACGGCCCCCCCCAAGAACTGGGGGTGGGCGAGGACGTTCTGCAGGAAGGGGATGTTTGTCTGCAAGAGACGTCAGCGCGGACGTGAGGGAGCTGGAGGGGGCGAAGACCCCCATTTGCTGCAACCCACCCCCCACCTTAACGCCGCGGATGCGGAACTCGGCGAGGGCTCTGCTCATCTTGGCGGCTGCCGATGGCTGGTCGGGGCCGTGGGCGATCACCTTCACCAGCAGAGAGTCGTAATGGGGTGAAATCAGAGCACCTTGAAAGGCTGAGGCACCATCCAGACGAATTCCCATTCCTTCCCCGCTCCGGAATACCTGTAGGATGGATCGGAAGCCTATAGATCCCATAGGGCATCCATACGGGTTGTATGACGGCACTAGGCAGCCCCTGTACGGTCCTAAGGATTCTGGGTCCTGAGGAGCCTTCGTGGCACATCTCCATGGCACAGCTCATCCTACAAGCACCCAGGAACCCCATAGGGACCCTATAGATTCACTGTGAGCCCATAGATCACACCCTACAAGCACCCAGGAACCCCATAGGGACCCCACAGATTCACTGTGAGCCCATAGATCACACCCTACAAGCACCCAGGAACCCCATAGGGACCCTACAGTTTCACTGTTAAACCATAGATCCCATCCTACAAGCACCCAGGAACCCCATAGGGACCCCACAGATTCACTGTGAGCGCGTAAATGGCCACATCACACCCTACAAGCACCCAGGAACCCCATAAGGACCCTACAGATTCACTGTGAGCCCATAGATCCCATCCTACAAGCATCCAGGAACCCCATAGGGACCCCACAGATTCACTGTGAGCCCATAGATC
>NW_011215758.1:0-2163 GCF_000146605.3 Meleagris gallopavo
CCCAATGTGACCCCAAAGTGACCCCAATGTGACCCCAGTGAAACCCCAATGTGACCCCATAGATCCCAATGTGACCCCATAGACCCCAATGTCCCCACAGACCCAATGTGACCCCAAAGTGACCCCAATGTGACCCCACCCCAATGTGACCCCATAGGCCCCACAGACCCCAATGTGACCCCAATGTGACCCCATTGACCCCATAGAGACCCCACTGAGCCCAGAGAGACCCCAATGTCCCATAGGGACCCAAATGTGACCCCAATGTGACCCCAGAGACCCCAGTATGACCCCATAGAGATCCCAAAGTGACCCCAATGTCCCCATAGAACCCAATGTGACCCCAATGTGACCCCAAAGACCCCATAAACCCCAATGCGACCCCAATGTGACCCCGAAGACCCCATAAACCCCAATGCGACCCCAATGTGACCCCAATATCCCCGTAGACCCTAATGTGACCACAATGTGACCTCAAAGTGACCCCAGTGTGATCCCAATGTGACCCCAGAGGCCCCACAGACCCCAATGTGACCCCAATGTCCCCATAGACCCCAATGTGACCCCAAAATGACCCCAATGTGACCCCAAAGGCCCCACAGACCCCAATGTGACCCCAATGTGACCCCAAAGGCCCCATAGACCCCAATGTGACCCCAATGTGACCCCAATGTCCCCAGAGACCCCAATGTGACCCGGATGTGACCCCAATGTGACCCCAATGTCCCCATGGACCCCAATGTGACCCCAATGTGACCCCAATGTGACCCCAAAATGACCCCAATGTGACCCCAAAGGCCCCACAGACCCCAATGTGACCCCAATGTCCCCATAGACCCCAATGTGACCCCATAGATCCCAATGTGACCCCATAGACCCCAATGTCCCCACAGACCCAATGTGACCCCAAAGTGACCCCATAAACCCCAATGAGACCCCATAGACCCCAATGAGACCCCATAGATCCCAATGTGACCCCATAGACCCCAAAGAGACCCCATTGACCCCATAGACCCCAATGTGACCCCATAGACCCCAATGTGACCCTATAAACCCCAATGTGACCCCATAGACCCCAATGTGACCCCATAAACCCCAATGAGACCCCATAGACCCCAATGAGACCCCATAGATCCCAATGTGACCCCATAGACCCCAATGAGACCCCATTGACCCCATAGACCCCAATGAGACCCCAATTTGACCCCATAGACCCCAATGTGACCCTATAGACCCCAATGAGACCCCATAGACCCCAATGTGACCCCATTGACCCCACAGACCCCAATGAGACCCCAGAGACCTCAATGTCTCCACAGACCCAATGTGACCCCAAAGTGACCCCAATGTGACCCCAGTGAAACCCCAATGTGACCCCATAGATCCCAATGTGACCCCATAGACCCCATAGACCCCAATGTGACCCCATAAACCCCAAGGTGACCCCATAGACCCCAGTGAGACCCCATTGACCCCATAGACCCCAATGAGACCCCATAGACCCCACAGATCCCAATGTGACCCCATAAACCCCAATGTGACCCCACAGATCCCAATGTGACCCCACAGATCCCAATGTGACCCCATAAACCCCAATGTGACCCCATAGACCCCAATGAGACCCCATTGACCCCATAGACCCCAATGTGACCCCATAGACCCCATAGACCCCAATGTGACCCCATAAACCCCAAGGTGACCCCATAGACCCCAATGAGACCCCATTGACCCCATAGACCCCAATGAGACCCCATAGACCCCACAGATCCCAATGTGACCCCATAGACCCCAATGTGACCCCATAGATCCCAATGTGACCCCATAGACCCCAATGTGACCCCATAAACCCCAATGTAACCCCATAGATCCCAATGTGACCCCAGTGAAACCCCAATGTGACCCCATAAACCCCAATGAGACCCCATAGACCCCAATGTGACCCCATAGACCCCATAGACCCCAATGTGACCCCATAGATCCCAATGAGACCCCATAGATCCCAATGTGACCCCATAGACCCCAATGAGACCCCATAGACCCCATAGATCCCAATGTGACCCCATAGACCCCATAGACCCCAATGTGACCCCATAGATCCCAATGTGACCCCATAGACCCCATAGACCCCAATGTGACCCCATAGACCCCAAAGAGACCCCATTG
>NW_011215759.1:0-1528 GCF_000146605.3 Meleagris gallopavo
GATCATGGGATGGGGAATTATGGGATAGGATATTATGGGATGGGGATCGTGGGATGGATGGGGGATCGTGGAGTGGGGGATCATGGGAAGGGGGATTGTGGGATGGGGCATTATGGGATGGAGGATCATGGGAGAGCGCATTATGGGATGGGGGATCATGGGATGGGGGATCGTGGGGTAGGATATTATGGGATGGGGGATTGTGGGCTGGGGATCATGGGCTGGGGGATCATGGGATAGGATATTATGGGATGGGGATCATGGGATGGCATATTATGGGATGGGGAGTCATGGAGTGGGGGATCATGGGATAGCCTATTATGGGCTGGGGGATCATGTGATGGAGGATCATGGGATAGCGCATTATGGGATGGAAGGGGTATTATGGGATGGGGGATTATGGGATAGCGCATTATGGGATGGAAGGGGTATTATGGGAAGGGGGATTATGGGTTAGGACATTATGGGATGGGGGACTATGGGATGGATAGGGATATTATGGGATGGGGGATCATGGGTTGGTAGGGATCATGGGATGGGGAATTATGGGATAGGATATTATGGGATGGGGATCATGGGATGGATGGGGGATCGTGGAGTGGGGGATCATAGGAAGGGGCATTGTGGGATGGGGGATTATGGGATGGCAGGGATCGTGGGATGGGGCATTATGGGATAGGATATTATGGGATGGGGATCATGGGATGGGGGATCGTGGAGTGGGGGATCATGGGAAGGGGGATTGTGGGATGGGGCATTATGGGATGGCAGGGATCGTGGGATGAGGAATTATGGGATAGGATATTATGGGATGGGGATCATGGGAAGGGGGATCATGGGATGGGGGATCGTGGAGTGGGGGATCATGGGGTAGCAAATTATGGGATGGAGGATCATGGGAAGAGGGATGATGGGATGGATGGGGACATTATGGGATGTAGGATCATGGGACGGGGGACCAAGGGATGGGGGATTGTGGGATGGGGCATTATGGGATGGGGAATTATGGGACAGGGGATTATGGGATGGGGGATTATGGGATAGCATTTTATGGGAGAGGGGATTGTGGGATGGGGGATCATGGGATGGATGGGGGCATTATGGGATGGGGGATCGTGGAGTGGGGGATCATGGGAAGGGGGATTGTGGGATGGGGGATTATGGGATGGCAGGGATCATGGGGTGGGGAATTATGGGATAGGATATTATGGGATGGGGATCATGGGATGGGGGATCGTGGAGTGGGGGATCATGGGAAGGGGGATTGTGGGATGGGGCATTATGGGATGGAGGATCATGGGATGGGGAATTATGGGATAGGATATTATGGGATGGGGATCATGGGATGGATGGGGGATCGTGGAGTGGGGGATCATGGGAAGAGGGATTGTGGGATGGGGGATTATGGGATGGCAGGGATCGTGGGATGGGGAATTATGGGATAGGATATTATGGGATGGGGATCATGGGAAGGGGGATAATGGGATGGGGGATCGTGGAGTGGGGGATCATGGGGTAGCAAATTATG
>NW_011215760.1:0-1631 GCF_000146605.3 Meleagris gallopavo
AGGAGTGGCAACGTGGGGGTCAGGAGTGGTTGAAATGGGGTGAGAATGGCGAAAAATGGGTAATTGTCAACGTGGGATAAGTGGGTATCGCCCCAGTGGGACGGAGGATGGTTGAGATGGAGTAGGGATGGGCGTTTTTGGGGTCAGGAGCGGCCAAAATGGGATCAGAAGTGATTCAAAAATGAGACCGGCCAAAATGGGGTCAGAAAGGATCAAAATTCAGTGGGAAATGGCCAAAATTGGCGTAGAGAATGTCTGCAGCATGGTCCAGGTGGCCAAAATGGGGTCAGAAGTGGCCAGAATGGGGTCAGGAATGGTCCAAATATGGGAATGGACAAAATAGGGTCAGAAATGGCCACAATGGGGTCGGGAATGGCCAGAATGGGGTCAAAGTTGGCGATAATGGGATCAGGAGTGGTCAGAATGGAGTGGGAATGGCCAAAACAGGGTCAGAAATGGTCCAAATATGGGAATGGCCAAAACGGGGTCAGGAATGGCCACAGTGGGGTCAAAATTGGTCACAGCTGGGTCAGGGCGGATCAAAATGGGGTCAGAAATCATCCAATCAAAACTCAGTGGGAAATGGCCAGAATGGGGTCAAAGTTGGTGATAATGGGGTCAGGAGTGGTCAGAATGGAGTGGGAATGGCCAAAATGGGGTCAGGATCGGTCACAATGGGGTCGGGAATGGCCAGAATGGGGTCAGAAATGGTCCAAATATGGGAATGGCCATAATAGGGTCAGGAATGGCCACAATGGGGTCGGGAATGGCCAAAACAGGGTCAGAAATGGACCAAATATGGAAATGGCCAGAATGGGGTCAGAAATGGTCCAAATATGGCCACAATGGGGTCAGAAATGGTCCAAATATGGGAATGGCCATAATAGGGTCAGGAATGGCCACAATGGGGTCGGGAATGGCCAAAATGGGGTCAAAGTTGGCGATAATGGGATCAGGAGTGGTCAGAATGGAGTGGGAATAGCCAAAATGGGGTCAGAAATGATCCAAATATGGGAATGGCCAAAATGGGGTCAGAAATGGCCACAATGGGGTCAAAATTGGTCACAATTGGGTCAGGGCGGATCGAAATGGGGTCAGAAATCATCAAATCAAAACTCAGTGGGAAATGGCCAGAATGGGGTCGGGAACGACCAGAATGGGGTCAAAGTTGGTGATAATGGGGTCAGGAGTGGTCAGAATGGAGAGGGAATGGCCAAAATGGGGTCAGAAATGGTCCAAATATGGGAATGGCCACAATGGGGTCAGAAATGGCCACAATGGGGTCGGGAATGGCCACAATGGGGTCAAAATTGGTCATAATGGGGTCAGGAACGGTCAGAATGGGGTCAGGATCGGCCACAGTGGGGTTGGGAACGGCCAAAACAGGGTCAGAAATGGTCCAAATATGGGAATGGCCAGAATGGGGTCAGAAATGGTCCAAATATGGGAATGGCCACAATGGGGTTAGGAATGACCAGAATGGGGTCAGGATCGGCCACAATGGGGTCGGGAACAGCCAAAATGGGGTCAGAAATGGTCCAAATATGGGAATGGCCAGAATGGGGTCAGAAATGGTCCAAATATGGGAATGGCCATAATAGGGTCAGGAATGGCCACAATGGGGTCGGGAA
>NW_011215761.1:0-1266 GCF_000146605.3 Meleagris gallopavo
CTGTAAAAGGATTGGGTGATGCTACCCAGATAGACACAAATCCTGGCCAGCCCCCCATGATCCAGCACACGGAAGGAGCTGTAAAAGGATTGGGTGATGCTACCCAGATAAACACAAATCTTAGCCAGCCCACCGTGATCCAGCACACGGGAGGGGCTGTAAAAGGATTGGGTGATGCTACCCAGATAGACACAAATCTTAGCCAGCCACCCGTGATCCAGCACACGGAAGAAGCTGTAAAAGGATTGGGTGATGCTACCCAGATAGACAACAACCTTAGCCAGCCACCCGTGATCCAGCACACGGAAGGAGCTGTAAAAGGATTGGGTGATGCTACCCAGATAAACACCAACCTTAGCCAGCCACCCGTGATCCAGCACACGGGAGGCGATGGAGGAGGACGTGTTCCTCGTGCCCGGAGAGCCCTAAATCTTCTCCGGCCAGCCGTGTCCCTGCGCAAGGGAGGAGCTGCAGGAGGACGGGGCGCTCCCGCAGCCGCTGCCCAGCCTCCTGTGTGCACCAAGAGCACATCGGGTGGCAGCCGTGATGGAGGAGGACTCGCTGGTGCCTCCGGTTTTGGACCAGCAGGCAAGAAAAGCGCGGTCTCGTCGCTGAAAGCGCCCTCTGCGTTAAGCAGTGCAGCCCCTGGTGATGGCCGCAGAGGTGGACAGCAGCGACTTTGGTGAGTGATGACCTGTCCCCTGGGAAGCGCTCGCAATGAGCTGCTTAAGTGCTTACTGGCTTCCTCTGGATAATGGAGAGGATGCGTTCCGGGGGATGGAAGCTGGGACGTGCGGGGGGAACCATGGAAAGCACTGGGGTTTTGTTTCTCTTCCAGACCTGATGTGATTTACTTGCAGTTCGATGAAACGGTAAAACGCTTTGTGGGACACCTGTGTGTCCAGCAGAGTGACTGCTGTGTCTTTCACAGATAATTGTGGTGTTCTTCACTTGTTCCCTCTGAGCAGCGTCCTATGGAATTAATTGGCATGGCTTTGGCTACTTGAGTTTGACTTTGCTTTTTGCCGTTTGGCTTCTGACCGTAATTTCTTCTTTTGCTGTTGTGTTCTGTTTTCTAGTGACTGTATAGCAGAAGACATGGCAACCTGGGAATCTTCTGGACAGTGGATGTTCTCGTGTTACTCTCCTGTGACGGGCAAGCCTAATGTTTCAGGTCGGTACCATTTTTAGCCTTGCTGAGCGCTGAGTGCTGCTACTGTTTAGACTGCATTTCTATACTTGTCCACACTGCTGTGTCTCAGCAGA
>NW_011215762.1:0-1538 GCF_000146605.3 Meleagris gallopavo
CTCTCATTCTGCCAGCATGGCTGCGTTGATAAAGCCACTGCAGTCAGGTGGTGTGGTGCCAGCACCTGCAGTGGGGTCAGGAGTCAGCCAAGCAGTGGAAAAGCTTTGGTCTAAGAAAACGGCAGGTTTTACAGATTTTTAGGAGCAAGACAGGCTCCATTTTGGGACTGACTTATCTTTCTTTGGAGGAAAGGAACTCCAGATGTTCCTATTGCCCTCAGGTCCACAGGATCATCTGTTACCATTTGTGTTGGGTTGTCCATCTACAAGACAGATGGGAAGCACCTTAGAAGCAGCCTCCTGCTCCTCTTCCCCATGCTGCCCTCCCCTGCACAGCCCTGCTTACCGGGTAGCTTGTCTGGAATTGGTTTCCATGGCCATTTGAGTCTCATTCTGCCAGCATGGCCGCGTTGACAAAGCCACTGCAGTCAGGTGGTGTGGTGCCAGCACCTGCAGTGGGGTCAGGAGTCAGCCAAGCAGTGGAAAAGGTTTTGGGTAGGAACACGGGAGATTGCACGGATTTTTTGGATTAAGATAGGCTCCATTTTGGGACTGACTTATCTTTTTTTGGAGGAAAGGAACTCCAGATGTTCCTATTGCCCTCAGGGCCTCGGGATCATCTGTTACCATTTGTGTTGGGCTGTCCATCTGCAAGGCAGATTGGAAATACCAGAGAAACAACCTCCTGCTTCTCATCCCCATGCTGCCCTCCCCTGCACAGCCCTGCTTACCGGGTTCTTGTCTGGAATTGGTTTCCATGGCCATTTGAGTCTCATTCTGCCAGCATGGCCGCGTTGACAAAGCCACTGCAGTCAGGTGGTGTGGTGCCAGCACCTGCACTGGGGTCAGGAGTCAGCCAAGCAGTGGAAAAGCTTTGGGCTAAGAACACGGGTGATTTTATGTTTTTTTTTGGAGCAAGACAGGCTCCATTTTGGGACTGACTTATCTTTTTTTGGAGGAAAGGAACTCCAGATGTTCCTATTTACCTCAGGCCCTCGGGATCATCTGTTACCATTTGTGTTGGGCTGTCCATCTGCAGGGCAGATGGGAAACACCTGAGAAGCAGCCTCCTGCTGCATTTCCCCATGCTGCTGTCCCATGCACAGCCCTGCTCACCGGATGGCGGGTCTGGAATTGGTTTCCATGGCCATTTGAGTCTCATTCTGCCAGCATGGCCGCGTTGACAAAGCCACTGCAGTCAGGTGGTGTGGTGCCAGCACCTGCAGTGGGGTCAGGAGTCAGCCAAGCAGTGGAAAAGATCTGTGCTAAGAATACGGGAGATTTTATGGATTTTTTGGAGCAAGACAGTCTCCATTTTGGGACTAACTTATCTTTTTTTGGAGGAAAGGAACACCAGTTGTTCCTATTGCCCTCAAGGCCTCGGGATCATCTGTTACCATTTGTGTTAGGCAGTCCATCTGCAAGGCAGATGGGAAACACCTGAGAAGCAGCCTCCTGCTCCTCTTCCCCATGCTGCTGTCCCCTGCACAGCCCTGCTCACCGGATGACTGGTCTGGAATTGGTTTCCATGGCCATTT
>NW_011215763.1:0-658 GCF_000146605.3 Meleagris gallopavo
CATGTGACCCCATGTGACCCTATGTGACCCCGTGTGACCCCTGACCCCATGTGATCCCTGACCCCATGTGACCCCATGTGACCCTGTGTGACCCCGTGTGACCCCTGACCCCATGTGACCCCTGACCCCATGTGACCCCTGATGCTCCAACTCCATGTGACCCCTGACCCCATGTGACCCCATGTGACCCTATGTGACCCCGTGTGACCCCTGACCCCGTGTGACCTCTGACCCCGTGTGACCCCTGATGCTCCAACTCCATGTGACCCCTGACCCCGTGTGATCCCTGACCCCGTGTGACCCCTGACCCCGTGTGACCCCGTGTGATCCTGTGTGAACCCGTGTGACCCCTGACCCCATGTGACCCCTGATGCTCCAACTCCATGTGACCCCTGACCCCGTGTGACCCCTGACCCCATGTGACCCCATGTGACCCTATGTGACCCCGTGTGACCCCTGACCCCGTGTGACCCCTGATGCTCCAACTCCATGTGACCCCTGATCCCGTGTGATCCCTGACCCCATGTGACCCCGTGGGACCCTGTGTGACCCCGTGTGACCCCTGACCCCATGTGATCCCTGACCCCATGTGACCCCATGTGACCCTGTGTGACCCCGTGTGACCCCTGACCCCATGTGACCCCGTGTGACCCTGTGT
>NW_011215764.1:0-927 GCF_000146605.3 Meleagris gallopavo
GTGACATCATTTTGGGTTGTGTGATGTCACAATGGGTGTGTGACGTCATTTTAGGGGTGTGAGGTCATTTTGAGTTTGTGACGTCACCTGGCAGGTGTGACTTCATTCCGAGTGTGTGAGGTCAAATGGGGGTGTGTGACATCATTTTGGGGGTGTGACGTCACTTGGGGTGTGTGATGTCACATCGGGTGTGTGATGTCATTTGGGGTGTGTGGCGTTCTTTTATGGGAGTGTGACGTCATTTTTGGGGTATGACATCACATGTGGTTGTGTCACGTCACATGCGGTGTGTGACGTCATTTTAGGGGTGTGTGATGTCATTTTTGGGGTATTGCGTCACATGGGGGTTGTGACGTCATTTCGGGTGTGTGATGTCACAATGGGTGTGTGACGTCATTTTAGGGGTGTGAGGTCATTTTGAGTTTGTAACGTCACATGGCAGGTGTGACTTTACTCGGAGTGTGTGATGTCAAATGGGTGTGTGTGACATCATATTGGGGGTGTGACGTCACATGGGGTGTGTGACGTCATTTTTTCGGTTATGACGTCAAATGGGTGGGTGTGAAATCACATGTGGTTGTGTGACGTCACATGGGGTGTGTCACGTCATGTTAGGGGTGTGTGACGTGATTTTGGGGATGTTGAGTCACATGGGGGTTGTGACTTCATTATGGGGTGTGTGACGTCATTATGGGGGTATGACATCACATGTGGTTGTGTGACGTCACATGTGGTGTGTGACGTCATTTTAGGGGTATGACATCACATGTGGTTGGGTGACGTCAAATGGGGGTGTGTGACATCATTTTTGGGGTGTGTGATTTGATTTTGGGGATGTTGAGTCACATGGGGGTTGTGACGTCACAATGGGTGTGTGACGTCATTTTAGGGGTGTGTGATGTCATTATGGGGGTATTGCGTCATATG
>NW_011215765.1:0-540 GCF_000146605.3 Meleagris gallopavo
TGCCCCACAAGTGCCCCATAAGTGCCCCATAAGTGCCCCATAAGTGCCCCACAAGTGCCATACGGGACCCACAAGAGCCCCATAAGTGCCCCATAAGTGCCATATGGGACCCACAAGTGCCCCATAAGCGCCCCATAAGTGCCATGTCGGACCCACAAGTGCCCCATAAGTGCCCCACAAGTGCCATATGGGACCCACAAGTGCCCCATAAGTGCCCCATAAGTGCCCCACAAGTGTCATATGGGACCCACAAGTACCCCACAAGTGCCCCACAAGTGCCATGTCAGACCCATAAGTGCCCCATAAGTGCCCCACAAGTGCCATATGGGACCCACAAGTGCCCCATAAATACCCCACAAGTGCCATATGGGACCCACAAGTGCCCCATAAGTGCCCCATAAGTGCCATGTCGGACCCAAAAGTGCCCCATAAGTGCCCCACAAGTGCCATATGGGACCCACAAGTGCCCCATAAGTGCCACATGGGACCCATAAGTGCCCCATAAGTGCCCCATAAGTGCCCCACAAGTGCCCCATAAGT
>NW_011215766.1:0-934 GCF_000146605.3 Meleagris gallopavo
CACATGTGATGTCACACCCCCATAATGACGTCACAACCCCCATGTGCCGTCACACATCACATGTGACGTCACACCCCCAAAATGATGTCACACACCCCCATTAGACGTCATAACTCAAAAAAGTGACGTCACACACCACATGTGACGTCACACACCCATTGTGACATCACAAAACCCAAATGACGTCACAACCCCCAAGAGATGCAATCCCCCAAAGTTACGTCACACACCCCTAAAATGACGTCACAACCCCCATGTGACGTCACACACACCATGTGATGTCACACCCACCCATGCGATGTCATAACCCAAAAAACTGGCGTCACACACCCCATGTGACGTCAAAAGCCCATTGTGACATCACACACCCCAAATGACGTCACACAACCCATGTGACATCACACACCCCATGTGATGTTACAACCCACAAGTGACGTCATAAACCAAAAAAGTGACATCACACACCCCAGGAGACGTCACAACCCCCATGTGACGTCACACACCGCATGTGATGTCACACACACTCATCTGACGTCATAACCCGAAGAAGTGACGTCACACACCACATGTGACGTCACAACCCCCAAGTGACGTCACACGCCCAAAATCACGTCACACACCCCTAAAATGATGTCACACAACCCAAATGACGTCACACACCCCACGTGACATCACACACCCCATGTGATGTCACAAACCCCATGTGACATCTTAACCGATAAAAGTGACGTCACACACCCCTAGTGACGTCACAACCAGCAAGTGACGTCACACGCCCATAAATGACGTCACACACCACATGTGACATCACACACCCCAAATGACGTCACAAACCCCATATGACGCAATACCCCCAAAATGACATTACACACCCCTAAAATGACGTCACAAACCCCATGTGACGTCACACAACCACATGTGATGTCATACCCCC
>NW_011215767.1:0-823 GCF_000146605.3 Meleagris gallopavo
GACACTGAGAGCAACATGGGGACCCCAAGAACCTCATGGGGACACCAAGACCCCAAATCAGGACCCCAAGACCCCAAATGAGGACCCCAAGACCCCATTAGGACGTCTCAGGGGTCAGGACCCCAAGACCCTACTGGGAGCTCTCAGAGGGACCCCAAGACCCTACAAGGACCCCAATGTCCTGTGGGGACACTGAGACCACCACGGAGACCCCAAGACCCCAAATGAGGACCCCAAGACCCCATTAGGACGTCTCAGGGGTCAGCACCCCAAGACCCTACTGGGAGCTCTCAGAGGGACCCCAAGACCCTACAAGGACCCCAATGTTCTGTGGGGACACTGAGAGCACCACGGAGACCCCAAGAACCTCATGGGGACACCGAGACCCCAAATCAGGACCCCAAGACCCCATTAGGACGTCTCAGGGGTCAGGACCCCAAGACCCTACTGGGAGCTCTTAGAGGGACCCCAATGTTCTGTGGGGACACTGAGACCACCATGGAGACCCCAAGACCCTAAATGAGGACCCCAAGACCCCAAATCAGGACCCCAAGACCCCAAATGAGGACCCCAAGACCCCGTTAGGACGTCTCAGGGGTCAGGACCCCAAGACCCTACTGGGAGCTCTCAGAGGGACTCCAAGACCCTACAATGACCCCAAAGTTCTGTGGGGACACTGAGACCACCACGGAGACCCCAAGAACCTCATGGGGACACCAAGACCCCAAATCAGGACCCCAAGACCCCATTAGGACGTCTCAGGGGTCAGGACCCCAAGACCCTACTGGGAGCTCTCAGAGGGACCCCAAGACCCTACAAGGAC
>NW_011215768.1:0-1093 GCF_000146605.3 Meleagris gallopavo
TGGGGTCTCTGTGGGTCTCTATGGGGTCCCCATGGGGTTTGGGGGTCTCTATGGGTCTCTATGGGTCTCTATGGGTCTCTATGGGGTCTTGGGGTCCCTATGGGGTCTCTATGGGCTCCATGGGTCTCTATGGGGCTCTATGGGTCTCTGTGGGGCTCTGTGGGTCTCTATGGGGTCTCTATGGGGCTCCATGGGGCTCTATGGGTTCTGGGGGTCCCTCTGGGGTCTCTGTGGGTCTCTATGGGGCTCTATGGGGCTCTATGGGGCTCTATGGGGTCTTTATCGGGTCTGGGGGTCCCTATGGGGTCTCTGTGGGGCTCTGTGGGCCTCTATGGGGTCTGTATGGGGTCTGGGGATCTCTATGGGGCTCTATGGGGTCTGGGGGTCCCTATGGGGCCTCTGTGGGTCTCTATGGGTCCCTATGGGGCTCTATGGGGGCTCTATGGGTCTCTGGGTCTCTATGGGGCTCCATGGGGCTCTATGGGGTCTGGGGGTCCCTGTGGGGTCTCTGTGGGTCCCTATGGGGTCCCTATGGGGTTTGGGGGTCCCTATGGGTCCCTATGGGTCTCTATGGGGCTCTATGGGGCTCTATGGGGTCTGGGGGTCCCTGTGGGGTCTCTATGGGGTCTCTATGGGTCTCTATGGGTCCCTATGAGGGCTCTATGGGGCTCCATGCGGGCTCTATGGGGTCTGGGGGTCCCTGTGGGGTCTCTGTGGGTCTCTATGGGGTCCCTATGGGGTTTGGGGGTCTCTATGGGTCTCTATGGGTCCCTATGGGGCTCTATGGGGTCTCTATGGGGTCTCTGTGGGTCTCTATGGGTCTCTATGGGTCCCTATGAGGGCTCTATGGGTCTCTATGGGTCCCTATGGGGCTCTATGGGGCTCCATGCGGCTCTATGGGGTCTGGGGGTCCCTATGGGGTCTCTGGGGGTCTCTATGGGGTCCCTATGGGGGCTCTGTGGGTCTCTATGGGTCTCCATGGGGCTCTATGGGGCTCTATGGGTCTCTGGGTCTCTATGGGGCTCTTTGGGTCTCTATGGGGCTCCATGGGGCTCTATGGGGTCTGGGGGTCCCTGTGGGGTCTCTGTGGGTC
>NW_011215769.1:0-2395 GCF_000146605.3 Meleagris gallopavo
CACATCTGACCCCATAGAACCACATCTGACCCCATAGGGCCACGTGTGACCCCATAGAACCACATCTGACCCCATAGAATCACATCTGATTCCATAGGGCCACGTGTGACCCCATAAAACCACATCTGATCCCATAGAGCCACGTGTGACCCCATAGAGCCACATCTGACCCCATAGAGCCACATCTGACCCCATAGAACCACATCTGACCCCATAGGGCCACGTGTGACCCCATAGAACCACATCTGATCCCATAGAGCCACGTGTGACCCCATAGGGCCACATCTGACCCCATAAAATCACATCTGACTCCATAGAATCACATCTGACTCCATAGGGCCACATCTGACCCCATAGAATCACATCTGACCCTATAGGGCCACGTGTGACCCCATAGAACCACATCTGACCCCATAAAATCACATCTGACCCCATAGAATCACATCTGACCCCATAGGGCCACATCTGACCCCACAGAATCACATCTGACCCCATAGAACCACATCTGACCCCACAGAATCACATCTGACCCCATAGAATCACATCTGACCCCGTAGAACCACATCTGACCCCATAGGGCCACATCTGACCCCATAGAATCACATCTGACCCCATAGAACCACATCTGACCCTATAGGGCCACGTGTGACCCCATAGAACCACATCTGACCCCATAGAACCACATCTGACCCCATAGAACCACATCTGATCCCATAGAGCCACGTGTGACCCCATAGGGCCACATCTGACCCCACAGAACCACATCTGACCCCATTTGTCCACGTGTGGCCCCACAACCAGCACAGTTCCGTGTGTCACCGCACCGCGTTGCACCATCGGTGTCGCGCCGTCGTGTCGCACAACTGTGTGTCCCAGCGCGGCTGCGTCGCACCACTGTTGTGTCGCACCGGTGTTGTGTCCCAGCTCGGCTGTGTCACACAACCGCCATGTCGCACAACTGTCGTGTCGCACAACCGTCGTGTCACACAGTTCTTGTGTCACACAATTCTTGTGTCACACAACTGTTGTGTCACACTGTTGTTGTGTCCCAGCTTGGCTGTGTCACACACTTCTCGTGTCACACAACTGTCGTGTCGCACAGTTCTTGTGTCACACAATTCTCGTGTCGCACAACCGTCGTGTCACACAACTGTTGTGTCACACCGTTGTTGTGTCCCAGCTCGGCTGTGTCACACAACCGTCGTGTCGCACAATTCTCGTGTCACACAACCGTCGTGTCGCATAACTGTCGTGTCGCACAATTCTTGTGTCACACAACCGCCGTGTCGCACAACTGTCGTGTCGCACAGTTCTTGTGTCACACACTTCTCGTGTCGCACAACCGTCGTGTTGCACAATTCTCGTGTCGCACAACTGTTGTGTCGCACCGTTGTTGTGTCCCAGCTTGGCTGTGTCACACAATTCTTGTGTCACACAACCATCATGTCGCACAGTTCTTGTGTCGCACAACTGCTGTGTTGCACAACCGTCGTGTCGCACAATTCTTGTGTCGCACAACCGTCGTGTCACACAATTTTCGTGTCGCACAGTTCTTGTGTTGCACAACCGTTGTGTTGCACAATTCTCGTGTTGCACAATTGCTGTGTCGCACAACCGTCGTGTCGCACAATTCTCGTGTTACACAACCGTCGTGTCGCACAATTCTCGTGTCACACAATTCGTGTCGCACAACCGTCGTGTTGCACAATTTTCGTGTCGCACAATTCTCGTGTCACACAACTGTCGTGTTGCACAACCGTTGTGTTGCACAATTCTCGTGTCGCACAATTGCTGTGTCACACAACCGTCGTGTCGCAATTTTCGTGTCGCACAGTTCTCGTGTCACACAACCGTTGTGTCGCACAATTCTCATGTCACACAACCGTCGTGTTGCACAATTCTCGTGTTGCACAATTGCTGTGTTGCACAACTGTCGTGTTGCACAGTTCTCGTGTCACAACTGTCGTGTCGCACAATTCTCATGTCACACAATTCTCGTGTCACACAGTTCTCGTGTCACACAATTTTCGTGTCGCACAATTCTTGTGTCACACAACCGTCGTGTCGCACAATTGCTGTGTTGCACAACCGTCGTGTCGCACAACTGTCGTGTTGCACAATTTTCGTGTCGCACAATTCTCGTGTCACACAACCGTCGTGTCGCACAATTCTTGTGTTGCACAACCGTCGTGTCGCCCCGTCGTCGTGTCGCACCGTCAGCGTCTCACACTCCGCTGTCTCCGCTCTGGGCGCTGTCTCCACTCAGACTCTGCCACTGTGGGGATGTGGGGCTGTGGGGCCGCCCCATAGCGCTGCCCCATAGCGCTGCCCCCTACCCCATAGCCGCGCCCCATTAGCTGCCCCATAGCTGTTCCACAGCTGCGCCCCATAGCTG
>NW_011215770.1:0-466 GCF_000146605.3 Meleagris gallopavo
TTTTTCTAACACAAATACCTGTTTTTACACAAAAATACCCCTTTTTCTCCCACAAATACCTGTTTTTACACAAAAATACCCCTTTTTGAGGGAGAGAAAAGTAATTTCTGTTTAAAAACTGTTACTGGTGGGAGAAAAATGGGTATTTTGGTGTAAAAACAGGTATTTGTGTTAGAAAATGAGTTATTTTCGTGTCAAAACAGGTATTTGTGGGAGAAAAAGGGGTATTTTGGTGTAAAAATGGGTATTTGTGGGAGAGAAAGGGGTATTTTCATTTAAAAGCTGGTATTGGTGGGAGAAAAAGGGGTATTTTCGTGTAAAAACAGGTATTTCTTTGAGAAAAAGGGTTATTTTCGTGTCAGAAGAGGTATTTGTGGGAGAAAAAGGGGTATTTTGCTGTAAAAACGGGTATTTGTGGGAGAAAAAGGGGTATTTTGGTGTAAAAACAGGTATTTGTGGGAGAAAA
>NW_011215771.1:0-641 GCF_000146605.3 Meleagris gallopavo
GCAACGCTTTAAACAAATGGCTTTTTAGATAAATCTACTATGAAGTGTGATGAAAGCCATTTTTTCTTAGCAGCCATGTTTTGTGAAATCTATGGGTTTTGTTGTGCTGTGATTTTTTTTATTTTTTTCATCTCTTACATAAGTAAAGACTAAGCCCATATAAATGATAGTTGATGCTCTGCTATCACCATGGCAAGGAAATGTAATGTTTCAGTGTTTTTAATTCTGGTCTGTTACGACTGCTAAATATTTGTGGGCTGAATTTAACAGCCTCATCTTGGTATTGGTTGGAAATATATCTTTCTAAAGATATATTCTAAACTTGTTTTTACAGGGCAGCTATGAATGTTCTTTCAGATTTGTTAGGGTAAAATGTGTTTTTATAAGATGAGAACACTTGCCAAAGACCTTTTCTGTCAAAGGAGCACCCAGCTCTCCTGGTGGCAGTCTGTTCAGTTGTGCGAAGTTGGCCAAACCGCTCAGAATTCACCGACCTTGGGACTTGCATAGTATTACGAAAACATTTCTATTGCTTTGGCATGTGAGCATCCTTGACTTTCTCATTAAGAAACTAACATTTGATTGTGAACAAGACAGGCTTTTTTCTAAACTCCCTACTGACTTTTTGTAATCAAAGACAC
>NW_011215772.1:0-673 GCF_000146605.3 Meleagris gallopavo
ACCCATAAGTGCCCCACAAGTGACCCATAAGTGCCCCACGAGTGACCCACCAGTGCCCCACCAGTGCCCCACAAGTGACCCATAACTGACCCATAAGTGCCCCACAAGTGACCCATAAGTGCCCCACGAGTGACCCTCCAGTGCCCCATCAGTGCCCCACAAGTGACCCATGAGTGACCCACGAGTGACCCATGAGTGACCCATAAGTGCCCCATGAGTGCCCCACCAGTGCCCCATGAGTGCCCCACAAGTGACCCATGAGTGACCCACCAGTGCCCCATAAGCGCCCCATGGGTGACCCACAAGTGCTCCATGAGTGCCCCATAAGTGACCCATAAGTGCCCCATAAGTGCCCCACAAGTGCCCCACAAGTGCCCCATAAGTGACCCATGAGTGACCCATGATTGACCCATGAGTGACCCATAAGTGACCCATGAGTGCCCCACGAGTGACCCATAAGTGCCCCACAAGTGCCCCATGAGTGCCCCATGAGTGCCCCAGGAGTGCCCCACCAGTGCCCCATAAGTGCCCCACAAGTGCCCCACCAGTGCCCCATGAGTGACCCATGAGTGACCCACGAGTGCCCCACCAGTGCCCCATAAGTGACGCATCAGTGCCCTATAAGTGCCCCACGAGTGACCCATGAGTGCCCCATAAGTGCCCCACAAGTGCC
>NW_011215773.1:0-686 GCF_000146605.3 Meleagris gallopavo
ACACACCCCATGTGACGTCACAACCCCCATGTGACTCAACATCCCCAAAATGACGTCACACACCCCTAAAATGACGTCACACACTCCATGTGACGTCACACAACAACATGTGATGTCAATTTCCCATAATGACGTCACACAACCACATGTGACGTTACAAACCCCATGTGATGTCACACCCACCCATTTGACGTCATAACCCAAAAAATGACATCCCACACCCCATGTGACATCACACCCCCAAAATGATGTCACACACACCCCATTTGACGTCACACACTCCGAATAAAGTCACACCTGCCATGTGACATCACAAACTCAAAATGACCTCACACCCCTAAAATGACGTCACACACCCCATGTGACGTCATACCCCAAAAATGACGTCACACATCCCATGTGACGTCAAAACCCCCAAGTGACGTCACACGCCGAAAATGACGTCACACAACCCTAAAATGACGTCACACACCCCATGTGACGTCACACCCCCAAAATGATGTCTCACACACCCCCATTTGATGTCACACACTCCGAATGAAGTCACACCTGCCATGTGACGTACAAACTCAAAATGACCTCACACACCTAAAATGACGTCACACACCCATTGTGACATCACACAACCCAAAATGACGTCACACACCCCTAAAATGACGTCACACACCCCATGTGACGTCACACCA
>NW_011215774.1:0-609 GCF_000146605.3 Meleagris gallopavo
TGAGAGAAAACGTCATAATTCTGGTTGAAAAATGGTATTTGTGGGAGGAAACTGTAGTTCCTGGCAGAAAGTGGCTTACTTTTGGGAGAAAACGGGTATTTGTGGTAGAAAGTACCATATTTTTGGGGAGAAATCTACTATTTCTGAGAGAAAATGTCATATTTTATGGAAGAGAACTGGTATTTCTGGGAGAAAATGTCATTTTTTAGGAGAAAATCAGTGTTTCTGGTAGAAAACGTTGTGTCTTCGGTGATAAAACTGGTATTTCTGGACCAAAATATCATATTTTGGGAGAAAACTACTATTTATCGGAGAAAACATCATGTTTTTGGGGCAAAATCTGGTATTTCTGGGAGAAAACGTCATAATTCTGGTTGAAAAATGGTATTTGTTTGAGGAAACTGCAGTTCCTGGCAGAAAATGGCATATTTTTGGGAGAAAGCGGGTATTTGCTGTATAAAATGTCGTATTTATGCGATAAAACTGGCATTTCTTGGAGAAAATATCATATTTTTGGGGAAAAATCAACTATTTCTTGGAGATCATGTGATGTTTTGGGGAAGAAAACTGGTATTTCTGGGAGAAAATGTCATGTTTGGGTATAAAATA
>NW_011215775.1:0-1247 GCF_000146605.3 Meleagris gallopavo
CGCCTCGGTGAACTAGCGAACGTCCCCTTCCGCCCCAGCCCGCACCGTCCCCAGCCGTTTAAAAGCCCTCTCAGCGGCAGTGGAACGCGAGCAGCTCGGAGATTCGCGGTCCGGGACCGGCGTGCAGCAGCACCGACACGGCAGCGACCCGGCACCGGCAACGCTCGGGAAAGCAACACGCATGCGCGAATCCGGGCGCCGCTTACTCAAGCGCCACTCCCGGCACCGCACTGCGTATATGCCGTTATCGGCTCGGCGCTACGCACGCGCCGCTCTCGGCACAGAACTGCGCATGCCCGAGCCTGCACACAGCACTGCGCACGCGCCGCTCTCCACACAGTACTACGCACGCGCCACGATCGCCACAGCACTGCGCACGCCCGAGCGTCAGCACCACACTGCGCATGGCCCAGGCACGGGACCGCGCTGCGCATGTCCCAGCCTCCACACGGCACTGCGCACGAGCCTGTCTGCAGAAGGTCCTACGCATGCGCCAGACCCGGGACCGCAAGGCGCATGCGCTTCGCTCGGCGTTGCACTGCGCGTGCGGCAACGTGCCCCGATCCTTTCGCATGCGCATTTTCCAGTACACACCTACGCGTGCGTCGTTTCCGACTCCTCATTACGCAGGCGAGGGGCGCGGGGGCCGCTGGGAGCCAGAATCCCTGTTCCCGAGGCTGGCTCGAGTTCCAACCGTGCGAGGAAACAGACAAGGAGCACGGCGGACTGCGAGAGAGAAAACCGTTGCTGAGCCAGCGGTGCAGGAAGCGAGTGCTCACCTGCAGGGATTGTAAAGTTGAATGCTAGTGAGGAGTTTTCTCGCGCATGCGCGCTGCTGCCTGGAAAACTAACCAGAACAAAGGCCGCCGGATTCGCTGCGCAAGCGACGAGAACAGACGTACGCTACTTCCGCGTGCCTGCGCGCATGCGCCCCGCGGCACCAAACGCACGTGGCCGCGATTCCACCGATTGGCCACGAGGGGGCACCGGAGACCGTGGAAACAACAACGACGGCCAGGTGGACGCGGAGCCGCGCCGCAGCTGCTGGCGCTCCGTTCTCTCTTTGGCGTGAGGGCAGAGGAGAACGCAGTTAGATGGGGGGTGAGGGAGGAGAAGGTTACGTCACGTGGAAGGAGACCAAGAAAACCAAGGAAAGCTTCTCTACACCCAGCAAACCTCTGCTGCTTCGGAATATCTGTAAATAAGTAAATAAATAAATAAGTAATCATCACATCGATTTTGTCCTT
>NW_011215776.1:0-676 GCF_000146605.3 Meleagris gallopavo
ATTTTTCCTCCACCAGGACCCCACTCACCCCAAATCCGATCCCATCTCCAGACCCCATTTCTCCCTCCCATCTCTCCCACCACGACCCCACTCACCCCAAATCCGATCCCATCTCAGGACCCCATTTCTCCCTCCCATCTCTCCCACCAGGACCCCACTCACCCCAAATCCGATCCCATCTCCAGACCCCATTTCTCCCTCCCATCTCTCCCACCTGGACCCCACTCACCCCAAAGCCAATCCCATCTCCAGACCCCATTTCTCCCTCCCATTTTTCCTCCACCAGGACCCCACTCCCTCCAAATCCGATCCCATCTCCAGACCCCATTTCTCCCTCCCATTTTTCCTCCACCAGGACCCCACTCACCCCAAATCCCATCCCATCTCCAGACCCCATTTCTCCCTCCCACCTTTCCCACCTGGACCCCACTCACCCCAAATCCAATCCCATCTCAGGACCCCATTTCTCCCTCCCATCTCCCCCACCAGGACCCCACTCACCCCAAATCCGATCCGATCTCAGGTCCCCATTTCTCCCTCCCATCTCTCCCATCAGGACCCCACTCACCCCAAATCCGATCCCATCTCAGGACCCCATTTCTCCCTCCCATCTCTCCCACCTGGACCCCACTCACCCCAAAGCCAATCCCATCTCCAGACCCCATTTCTCCTTCCC
>NW_011215777.1:0-2294 GCF_000146605.3 Meleagris gallopavo
GGGATGGGATGGGAGGGGATGGGACCGGATGGGATCTGATGTGACAAAGGGGTGGCTCCCCAAACCTGACACACCTATGGGCAATCCCAGCCTCCAGCACTGTGCTGGGCTCTCCCCACCCTCTGCAGCACTGAGTGCGGCTCCTCCGGGGATCGCCATCTGTGCCTCACTTCAATGCTCCTTCCCCCTGCAGGGGCTCCGCTGCCTTCGCTCCCTCCCTTCTCCCATCATCGAGAGACATCACAGCTCTGTTACCCAAATGAAGTGTGAGCAGCAGTGACACTGCTGTGACACAGCAGTGAGACGGGGCTGGGACAGAGGGTCTCGGCATTGTGTTATAAACCCAAAGGGTTGGGGACGGGGGGTGACCCCGCTCGGTCCCGCTGTGAACTCTCCAGCACTGCCCATCCCATCCCCCGCCCTCCCCTCCAGCCCTGGCACACAAAGGAAGACACGGAGCCCGAGAAAATAAAAAATCCAGAACCAGGAGGAAATTTACCCCATGTCTGCCCCAACCTCACTGCTGCCAGTCTGATCAGCAAGGAAACGGATGCCATTTTGAGGGCTGAAGTTTCACTCCGCGTTGGTGAGGGCAGCACATGGACACACCTGGCACACACACGTGGATGGCACACACACACATATGGCACACACATGTGGATGGCACACACACACACATATGGCACACACACACATATGGCACATACACACGTGTATGGCACACACACATATGGCACACACACACAAGCATGTATGGCACACACATGTATAGCAACACACACATGTATGGCACACACACGCATGGCACACATGCACAAGTATGGCACACACACATGAATGGCACACACACGTCTGGCACACGCATGTATGGCACATGCATGTATGGCACACACGGCACACACACACACATATGGCACACACACACAAATGGCATACACATGTATGGCACTCACACACACACGTATGTCACACATGTCACACACGTATGGCACACACACATGTATGGCACATACACGTCACACACACGTATGTCACACACATGTATGTCACACACGGAACACACACATCACACACGTATGGCACACACACGTATGGCATACATACATGTATGGCACACACACGTATGGCACACACGCACACCCACATGTCACACACACACGTCACACACACACGCGTCACATACACGTATGGCACACACACGTATGGCACACACACATGTCACACACATGTATGGGGCACACACACACACACGACACACACACACGTGACACACGTACAGCACACACACATGTAACACACACATGTATGGCACAGACACACACATACGTGACACACATACAGCACACACACACGTAACACACACATGTATGGCACAGACACACACACACGTGACACACGTACAGCACACACACACATAACACACACATGTAACACACACACACGTCACACACACGTAACACATATGGCACACACACACACGTGACACACGTACAGCACACACACATGTAACACACACATGTATGGCACAGACACACACACACGTGACACACGTCCAACACACACACATGTAACACACACATGTAACACATACACACGTCACACACACGTAACACATACGGCACACACACACACGTGACACACGTACAGCACACACACATGTAACACACATGTATGGCACACACACGTCACACACACACACGTCACACACACACACGTATGGCACACACACACACGTGACACACGTACAACGCACACACGTCCAACACACACACATGTAACACACACACGTCACACACACACACATATGGCACACACACACAACACACATACATGTAACACACACACATGTAACACACACACACGTCACACACACACACACACACACACGTGACACACGTCCAACACACACATGTAACACACACACGTCACACACACACACGTACGGCACACACACACACGTGACACACGTCCAACACACACACATATAACACACACATGTAACACACACACACGTATGGCACACACACACACGTGACACATGTCCAACACACACATGTAACACACACACGTCACACACACACACACACGTCACACACACACACATATGGCACACACACACACATATGGCACACACACACAACACACACACATGTAACACACACACATGTAACACACACACATGTAACACACACACACGTATGGCACACACACACACACGTGACACACGTCCAACACACACACATATAACACACACATGTAACACACACACACGTATGGCACACACACACACACGT
>NW_011215778.1:0-1014 GCF_000146605.3 Meleagris gallopavo
TGTCCCCAATGTCCCCATTGATGTCCCCAATGCCCCCACTTCTGTCCCATTGATGTCCCCATGTCCCACTGAAGTCCCCAATGCCCCCGCTTCTGTCCCATTGATGTCCCCAATGTCCCCATTGATGTCCCCAATGCCCCCACTTCTGTCCCATTGATGTCCCCATTGATGTCCCCATTGATGTCCCCAATGCCCCCACTTCTGTCCCATTGATGTCCCCAATGTCCCCATTGATGTCCCCAACGACCCCACTGATGTCCCATTGATGTCCCCAATGTCCCCATTGATGTCCCCAATGTCCCCACTGATGTCCCCATGTCCCCTCTGATGTCCCCATTGATGTCCCCATGTCCCCACTGATGTCCCCATTGATGTCCCGATTGTCCCCATTGATGTCCCCATGTCCCCTCTGATGTCCCCATTGATGTCCCGATTGTCCCCATTGATGTCCCCATGTCCCATTGATGTCCCCATGTCCCCACTGATGTCCCCATGTCCCATTGATGTCCCCAATGTCCCCACTGATGTCCCCATGTCCCAGCAGCCCCCTGCCCATCCATGCTCTCCTACAGCACAGGAGCTCGTACAACACAACACGGAATAATTAATATCTCAATTAATAAATGCAATGCAAAGCAAAGGCCTTCTGGGGATGCTGGGAGCTGAGCTTCACCCTTCTGAGACCCAGAACACAAGGGTGGCTTTGGTTCTGTTGGGTCCATTGGGTCCACTGGTTCCGTTGGTTCGGTTGGGTCCATTGGTGTCATTGGTTCCGATGAGTCCCTTGGGTCCATTGGTTCCGCTGGGTCCATTGGTTCTGTTTGTTCCATTGGTTCCGTTGGTTCCGTTGGTTCCATTGGGTCCCATTGGGTCCATTGGGTCCATTGGGTCCACTGGGTCCATTGGTTCCGTTGGTTCCATTGGGTCCCATTGGGTCCATTGGTGCCATTGGTTCCATTGGTTCCGTTGGTTCCGTTGGTTCCATTGGGTCCATTGGGTCCATTGGTTCCATTG
>NW_011215779.1:0-551 GCF_000146605.3 Meleagris gallopavo
CCCATGGGAAACTGGATGCAAGGAGGAGAGCCAGACCCTCTCCCAGTGCCCCCAGACCCTCGCCATGGGAAGTTGGATGCAGGAGGAGAGCCAGACCCTCTCCCAGTGCCCCCAGACCCTCGCCATGGGAAACTGGATGCAGGAGGGGAACCAGAGCCACTCCCAGTGCCCCCAGATCCTCGCCATGGGAAACTGGATTCAGGAGGGGAGCCAGACCCTCTCCCAGTGCCCCCAGACCCTCCCCATGGGAAACTGGATGCAAGGAGGGAAACCAGACCCTCTCCCAGTGCCCCCAGACCCTCGCCATGGGAAACTGGATGCAAGGAGGGGAGCCAGACCCTCTCCCAGTGCCCCCAGACCCTCGCCAAGGGGAAACTGGATGCAGGAAGAGAGCCAGACCCTCTCCCAGTGCCCCTAGACCCTCGCCATGGGAAACCGGATGCAGGAGGGAAACCAGACCCTCTCCCAGTGCCCCCAGACCCTCCCCATGGGGAAACTGGATGCAGGAGGGGAACCAGACCCTCTCCCAGTGCCCCCAGACCCTCGCCATG
>NW_011215780.1:0-903 GCF_000146605.3 Meleagris gallopavo
ACAGGGACTGGGGACATGGGGATGTGGGACATGGAGGGGCCATGGGGACAGGGACTGGGGACATGAAGGAGACGTGGGGACAGGGACTGGTGCCATGGGGATGTGGGACATGAAGGGGCCATGGGGACAGGGACTGGTGCCATGGGGACATGAAGGGGCCATGGGGACAGGGACTGGGGACATGAAGGAGACGTGGGGACAGGGACTGGTGCCATGGGGATGTGGGACATGAAGGGGACATGGGGACAGGGACTGGGGACATGAAGGGGACGTGGGGACAGGGACTGGGGACATGGGGACATGAAGGGGCCATGGGGACAGGGACTGGTGCCATGGGGATGTGGGACATGAAGGGGCCATGGGGACAGGGACTGGGGACATGAAGGAGACATGGGTACAGGGACTGGGGCCATGGGGATGTGGGACATGAAGGGGCCATGGGAACAGGGACTGGGGACATGAAGGAGACATGGGTACAGGGACTGGGGACATGGGGATGTGGGACATGGAGGGGCCATGGGGACAGGGACTGGGGACATGGGGACATGAAGGGGATGTGGGGACAAGGTTTGGGGCCATGGGGACAGGGACTGGGGACGTGAAGGGGACGTGGGGACAGGGACCGGGGACATGAAGGGAACATGGGGACAGGGACTGGGGACATGAAGGGGACATGGGAACAGGGACTGGGGCCATGGGGACATGAAGGGGACATGGGGACAGGGACTGAGGACATAGGGACAGGGACTGGGGCCATGGGGACATGAAGGGGCCATGGGGACAGGGACTGGGGACATGAAGGGGACATGGGGACAAGGTTTGGGGCCATGGGGACATGAAGGGGACGTGGGGACAGGGACTGGGGCCATGG
Source organism: Meleagris gallopavo (assembly GCF_000146605.3). Taxonomy (NCBI): domain Eukaryota; kingdom Metazoa; phylum Chordata; class Aves; order Galliformes; family Phasianidae; genus Meleagris; species Meleagris gallopavo. The sequence continues at coordinate 872 of NW_011215780.1, forward strand.
GGACATGAAGGGGCCATGGGGACAGGGACTGG
>NW_011215781.1:0-435 GCF_000146605.3 Meleagris gallopavo
GCTGGGCCGCACAGGAACACCTGCAATTAATTAATTAGCCATTAATTAGGGTCTGCGGGGGAAGGAGTGCGGGGCCAGGTCACAAAGGAACACCTCTGATCAGTTAATTAGTCATTAATTAGGGTCAGCGGGGGAAAGAGCTGCAGTGCCCCACGGGAGGACAGCAGCAGCCAATGAGGGGCTGAGCCGCACAGGAACACCTGCAATTCATTAATTAGCCATTAATTAGGGTCTGCGGGGGAAGGAGTGCGGGGCCAGGTCACAAAGGAACAACTCTGATCAGTTAATTAGTCAATAATTAGGGTGAGCGGGGGAAGGTGCTGCAGCGCCCCACGGGAGGACAGCAGCAGCCAATGGGGGGCTGGGCCGCACAGGAACACCTGCAATTCATTAATTAGCCATTAATTAGGGTCTGCGGGGGAAGGAGTGCGGGGC
>NW_011215782.1:0-420 GCF_000146605.3 Meleagris gallopavo
CATGGATGTCCAAAGATCCACCAAAAAAACCCATGGATGTCCAAAGATCCACCAAAAAACCCACGGATGTCCAAAGATCCACCAAAAAACCCACGGATGTCCAAAGATCCACCAAAAAAACCCACGGATGTCCAAAGATCCACCAAAACCTCAACAAATCTTTGAAGAACCACCAAGAAAACCCATGGATGTCCAAAGATCCACCAAAAAAAAACCATGGATGTCCAAAGATCCACCAAGAAAACTCAACAAATCTTTGAAGATCCACCACGAAACCTATGGATGTCCAAAGATCCACCAAAAAAACCCACGGATGTCCAAAGATCCACCAAGAAAACTCAACAAATCTTTGAAGAACCACCAAAAAAACCCATGGATGTCCAAAGATCCACCAAAAAAACCTCAACAAATCTTTGAAGA
>NW_011215783.1:0-507 GCF_000146605.3 Meleagris gallopavo
GTGTAAAAAGGGGTATTTCTCTGAGAAAAAGGGGTATTTTCGTGTAAAAACAGGTATTTGTGGGAGAAAAAGGGGTATTTTCGTGTAAAAACAGGTATTTCTTGGAGAATAAGTGGTATTTTCCATTAAAAACGGGTACTTGTGTGAGAAAAAGAGGTTTTATGTTGTAAAAACAGGTATTTGTGCGAGAAAAAGGGGTATTTTCGTGTAAAAACAGGTATTTGTCGGAGAAAAAGGGATATTTTCGTATAAAAACAGGTATTTGTGTTAGAATAACGGGTATTTTCATGTAAAAACGGGAATTTCTTGGAGAAAAAGGGTTATTTTGGTGTAAAATGGGTATTTTTGTTAGAAAAAGTGGTATTTTCCTGTAAAAACGTGTATTTGTCGGAGATAAAAGGGTTATTTTCTGTTAAAAACAGGTATTTGTGGAAGAAAAAGTGGTATTTTCGTGTAAATACAGGTATTTCTTGCAGAAAATTGGTATTTTCATGTAAAAACAGGTAT
>NW_011215784.1:0-712 GCF_000146605.3 Meleagris gallopavo
AGGACCCCTTGAGCCCCCTGGTGGCCAGAAATGGTATCGCAGCCCATAATGACCCCATAAGTACCCCATAATGACCCCATAATGACCCCAGGTGCCCCCTGGTGGCCAGAAATGGTATCGCAGCCCATAGTGACCCCATAAAACCCCATAGGATCCCATCATGACCCCATAATGACCCCATAAGGACCCCAGGAGCCCCCTGGTGGTCAGAAATGGTATCGCAGCCCATAGTGACCCCATAAAACCCCATAAGATCCCATAAGAAACCCCATAAGAGTCTTTAGGATCCCATAAGGACCCCATAAGGACCCCATATGGAGCCCAGGAGCCCCCTGGTGGCCAGAAATGGTATCGCAGCCCATAATGACCCCATAAAACCCCATAAAACCCCATAAGAACCCTTAGGATCCCATAAGGACCCCATAATGACCCCACAATGACCCATAAGGACCCCAGACCCCATAAGGACCCCATAAGGACCCCCCCCAAACCCACTTCCCTCATAACGTCCCCGCAAAACCCTGAACGACCTTTAAATAAGAACTTAATAGGATTTTTCTGGGCTTTTAATGGGGTTTGAAACCCTAAACGGAACTGCGCATGCGCCCAACCCCTTTACGCCAACTGCGGAGCCGCGCCCTCCCCGTACGCAAACTGCGCCCGCTCCGCCCTCCCACCGCGCATGCGCGGCGCCGCCAACCGCCACCGCACA
>NW_011215785.1:0-497 GCF_000146605.3 Meleagris gallopavo
GCAGGGGGCGCTGTGACACCATGGGCACATTGGCAATAACGCACGTGGGGGAGTCGGGGGGCGCAGTGGGGGTCTGTGTGCCCCGGGGGGGGTGACGTAGGGGTGCCCCCCCAAAGGCATTCCTCCTCCTGCAGGGGGCGCTGTGACCCCCATGGGCACATTGGCAATAACGCCCGGGTGTCCACGTGGGGGGGCCCTGATGGAGTCCGTGTGTCCCCCTCCCAGCGGCGTTCCTCCTCCTGCAGGGGGCGCTGTGGCCCCCATGGGCACATTGGGAATAATGCAGAGGTGTACATGTGGGGGGGCCCTGATGGAGTCCGTGTTTCCCTCTCCCAGCGGCGTTCCTCCTCCTGCAGGGGGCGCTGTGACCCCCATGGGCACATTGGGAATAACGCACGTGGGGGAGTCGGGGGGCGCAGTGGGGGTCTGTGTGCCCCGGGGGGGGTGACGTAGGGGTGCCCCCCCAAAGGCATTCCTCCTCCTGTAGGGGGCGCTGT
>NW_011215786.1:0-1140 GCF_000146605.3 Meleagris gallopavo
CCATAGGGACCCATAGAGACCCATAGGGACCCACAGAGACCCATAGAGACCCATAGAGCCCCATAGAGACCCATAGGGACCCATAGAGACCCATAGAGACTCATAGCGACACATATGGACCCATAGATTCCCCACAGAGACCCACAGATTCCCCATAGAGACCCATAGAGACCCACACAGACCCATGGCTGCCCCACAGAGCCCCAAAGCTGCCCCATAAGCTGCCCCATAGACGCGTACAGCCCCACAGCTGCCCCATAAACACCCACAGTGCCCCATAGAGACGCACAGCACCCCACAGCTGCCCCATAGACCCACCGTGCCCTATAGCTGCCCTATAGAGACCCACAGCTGCCCCACAGAGACACATGTTGCCCCACAGCTGCCCCATAGAGACCAGACTGCCCCATAACTGCCCCACACTGCCCCACAGCTGCCCCACAGATGCACACTGCCCTATAAGTGCCCCATAGCTGCCCCACAGAGACCACAGCAGCCCCATAGAGACCCACAGCTCCGCCTGCGTGAGTGCGGCCCCACTGCTGCCCCATAGCAGCCCCATAACTGCCCCATAGCTGCCCCATAACTGCCCTATAGCTGTCCTACAGCTGCCCCATAAGTGCCCCATAACTGCCCCACGGCTGCCCCATAAGTGCCCCATAGCTGCCCCAGAGACCCACACTGCCCCATAGGACCTCGTCTGCCCCACAGCTGCCCCATAGAGACTCACTGCCCCATAGCTGCCCCATAGGGATGCACAACACCCCATAGAGACACACAGCGCCCCATAGGGACACACACCGCCCCAAAGCTGCCCCACAGACACTCACTGCCCCATAGCTGCCCCATAGGTGTCCCATAAACACCGACAGCTGCCCCACAGATGCACACTGCCCCATAACTGCCCCATAGCTGCCCCACAGAGACCCACAGCAGCCCCATAGAGACCCACACTGCCCCATAGGACCCTGTCTGCCCCATAGAGACCCACAGCGCCCCATAGGGACCCACAGCTGCCCCATAGGAACCCATAGTGCCCCACAGCTGCCCCATAAGCTGCCCCATAGACGCGTACTGCCTCACAGCTGCCCCATAGGGATCCACAGCGCCCCATAGGGACCCACAGCGACCCATAGGGAC
>NW_011215787.1:0-1097 GCF_000146605.3 Meleagris gallopavo
AGCTCCTGCAGCACCCATTGCACACTCAGCACCCATTGCACACTCAGCTCCTGCAGCACCCATTGCACACTCAGCACCCATTGCACACTGAGCTCCTTCAGCACCCATTGCACACTCAGCACCCATTGCACACTCAGCTCCTGCAGCACCCATTGCACACTCAGCACCCATTGCACACTCAGCACCCATTGCACACTCAGCAATGTGTGGGCCCTGGGAGGTTACTGGGAGGCAGTGGAAAGCACTGGGAGGTACTGGGAAACACTGGGAGACACTGGGAGGGCCGTGGGAGGTACTGGAGGTACTGGATGGCACAGGGAGGACACTGGGAGAGCACTGGGAGGTACTGGGAGGTACTGGAAGGGACAGGGAGGACACTGGGAGAGCACTGGGAGGCACTGGGAGGTACTGGAAGGGACAGGGAGGACACTGGGAGAGTACTGGGAGGTACTGGGATGTAGTGGGAGGGCACTGGGAGGCACTGGGAGGTAGTGGAAGGGACAGGGAGGACACTGGGAGGTACTGGTAGGCACTGGGAGGAACTGGGAGGTAGTGGAAGGGACAGGGAGGACACTGGGGGAGTACTGGTAGGCACTGGGAGGTACTGGAAGGGACAGGGAGGACACTGGGAGGTACTGGTAGGCACTGGGAGGTACTGGGATGTAGTGGGAGGGCACTGGGAGGCACTGGGAGGTACTGGAAGGGACAGGGAGGACACTGGGAGGTACTGGTAGGCACTGGGAGGTACTGGAAGGGACAGGGAGGACACTGGTAGGCACTGGGAGGTACTGGGACGTACTGGAAGGGACAGGGAGGACACTGGTAGGCACTGGGAGGTACTGGGCGGTAGTGGGAGGGCACTGGGAGGTACTGGTAGGCACTGGGAGGTACTGGAAGGGACAGGGAGGACACTGGGAGGTACTGGGAGGTACTGGAAGGGACAGGGAGGACACTGGGAGGTACTGGTAGGCACTGGGAGGAACTGGGAGGTACTGGAAGGGACAGGGAGGACACTGAGAGAGTACTGGGAGGTACTGGGATGTAGTGGAAGGGCACTGGGAGGCACTGGGAGGTACTGGAAGGGACAGGGAGGACAC
>NW_011215788.1:0-1126 GCF_000146605.3 Meleagris gallopavo
ATTGGGTGCCCTTGGGTGCCTCTGGTTGACCCCAGGTGCCATTGGGTGGCATTAAGATGTCACTGCGTGCCCTTGGGTGCCATTGGTTGCCATTAGGTGCCATTGGGTGCCATTGGGTGCCATTGGGAGACATTGGTTGCCATTGGTTGCCATTAGGTGCCATTGGGTGCCATTGGTTGCCATTGGGTGCCATTAGGTGCCACCGGGTGCCATTGGGTGGCATTAAGATGTCACTGTGAGCCATTGGGTGCCATTGGTTGCCATTAGGTGCCATTGGGTGCCATTGGTTGCCATTAGGTGCCATTGAGTGCCACTGGGAGCCATTGGGTGGCATTAAGATGTCACTGCGAGCCATTGGGTGCCATTGCTTGTCATTAGGTGCCATTGGGTGCCATTGGGTGCCATTAGGTGCCATTGGGTGCTATTGAGTGTCACCGGGTGCTGTTGGGTGGCATTAAGATGTCACCGGGGGCCATTTTGCGGCACTGGGTGCCATTGGGTGGCAGTAAGATGTCACCGGGTGCTGTTGGGTGGCATTAAGATGTCACCGGGGGCCATTTTGCGGCACTGGGTGCCATTGGGTGGCAGTAAGATGTCACCGGGTGCCATTGGGTGGCATTAAGATGTCACCGGGTGCCATTGGGCGGCATTAAGATGTCACTGGGTGCCATGGGGTGCCACTGGGTGCCATTGGGCAGCACTGGGTGCCATTGGGTGGCATTAAGATGTCACCGGGTGCCATTGGGTGCCTCTAGCAGTCATTGGGTGCCATTGGTTGACCCCAGGTGCCACTGGGTGCCATTGGGTGCCATCGTTTGACCCCAGATGCCACTGGGTGCCATTGGGTGCCACTGCTTGACCCCAGGTGCCACTGGGTGCCATTGGGTGCCCTTGGGTGCCTCTGGTTGACCCCAGGTGCCATTGGGTGGCATTAAGATGTCACTGCGTGCCCTTGGGTGCCATTGGTTGCCATTAGGTGCCATTGGGTGGCACTGGGTGCCATTGGGTGGCATTAAGATGTCACCAGGGGCCATTGGGTGCCCTTGGGTGCCTCTGGTTGACCCCAGGTGCCATTGGGTGCCATTGGGTGGCATTAAGATGTCACTGCGTGCCCTTGGGTGCCATT
>NW_011215789.1:0-524 GCF_000146605.3 Meleagris gallopavo
GGCGCTGTGGGGCCGTACCCCCAGGCTTCATGGCCCCCGAGGTGCTGCGGGACGAGGAGTACGACATGGCGGTGGATTACTTCACGCTGGGGGTGACGCTGTACGAGATGCTGGACGCCAAGGGGCCGTTCCGCCGCCGTGGGGAGAAGGTGGGGGTGGGGTGGGGGGCACAGCGTCACCCGTGGGTCTCCTGGGGGTCACCGTGTCCCTATGGGGCACCCTGTGTCCCTATGGGTCACGCCATGTCCCTATGGGTCACCCCATGTCCCTATGGGTCACCCTGTGTCCCTATGGGTCACTGTGTCCCTATGTGTCTCCCCACGTGCATTGGGTCACCCCACGTCCCCTATGGGTCACCCCATGTCCCTATGGGTCACTGTGTCCCTATGGGGCACCCTGCGTCCTTATGGGTCACTGTGTCCCTGTGGGTCACCCCACGTCCATTGGGTCACCCTGTGTCCCTATGGGACACCCCATGTCCCTATGGGTCACCCCATATCCCTATGGGTCACCCCGTGTCCCTA
>NW_011215789.1:544-1016 GCF_000146605.3 Meleagris gallopavo
AGCTGTGGGGCGATCTATGGGGCGCTGTGGGGCCGTACCCCCAGGCTTCATGGCCCCCGAGGTGCTGCGGGACGAGGAGTACGACATGGCGGTGGATTACTTCACGCTGGGGGTGACGCTGTACGAGATGCTGGACGCCAAGGGGCCGTTCCGCCGCCGTGGGGAGAAGGTGGGGGTGGGGTGGGGGGCACAGCGTCACCCGTGGGTCTCCTGGGGGTCACTGTGTCCCTATGGGTCACCCCATGTCCCTATGGGTCACCCTGTGTCCCTATGGGTCACTGTGTCCCTATGTGTCACCCCACGTCCCCTATGGGTCACCCCACGTCCCTATGGGTCATTCCGTGTCCCTCACCTATGTGTCACCCCACGTCCATTGGGTCACCTCGCATCCCTATGGGTCACCCCACGTCCCTGTAGGTCATCCCATGTCACCTATAGGTCACCCCACATCCCTGTGCGCCACCCCATGTCC
>NW_011215789.1:1036-1570 GCF_000146605.3 Meleagris gallopavo
GTCACCCTGTGTCCCTATGGGTCACGCCATGTCCCTATGGGTCACCCCATGTCCCTATGGGTCACCCTGTGTCCCTATAGGTCACCCCATATCCCTATGGGTCACCCTGTGTCCCTATAGGTCACCCCATATCCCTATGGGTCACGCCATGTCCCTATGGGTCACGCCATGTCCCTATGGGTCACCCTGTGTCCCTATGGGTCACCCCATATCCCTATGGGTCACCCTGTGTCCCTATGGGTCACCCTATATCCCTATGGGTCACCCCATGTCTCTGTGGGTCACCCCACATCCCTATAGGTCACCCATATCCCTATGTGTCACTGTGTCCCTATGGGTCACCCCATGTCTCTATGGATCACTGTGTCCCTATGTATCTCCCCACGTCCCTATGGGTCATTCCGTGTCCCTCACCTATGTGTCACCCCACGTCCATTGGGTCACCTCGCATCCCTATGGGTCACCCCACGTCCCTGTAGGTCATCCCATGTCACCTATAGGTCACCCCACATCCCTGTGCGCCACCCCATGTCC
>NW_011215789.1:15525-16125 GCF_000146605.3 Meleagris gallopavo
GTCACCGTGCCGCGCCGTCGTTTTGTCACCGTGAGCCGGCGCGGCGAGACCCGGCGGTGCGTCATCACCGTGACTTGGAGTGATGGTGCTGCCAGGACCTGGCGCTGCGGCGTCACCAAGACCTGGCACGGCTTTGTCACCGTGACACGGTGTTGTTTTGTCACCGTGATCTGCTGTGACAGCGTGACTGGGACCCGGCGTCACAGTGCTGCCAACGCTCGGCGTGGTTTTGTCACCGGGACCTGGTGCCGCTTTGCCACCGTGACTCAGTGGAACTTTGTCACCAACACCGGGTGCCGCTTTGTCACCGTGACCTGGTACCACTTTGTCACCATCACCTGCTGTGACAGCGTCACCGTGACCCACTGCAGCTTTCTCACCGCAGCCAGCCGTCACGGCGTCACCGCGACCAGCACTGCCGTCACCCTGTGTTGCGATGCCGCCACGGCCCCGTGCCACGCTGTCACCCGGTGACAGGCTGTCGCCGCCACCTGTCTCGCCCTCCTCCTCCCCGGCAGTGCTGTAGGCGGTGACGCCGGCAGGTGACCCCGTGCCGCTTGTTGTCCCCCGGTGCCGCCGGTTGTGCCGGCTCAGCGCGGC
>NW_011215789.1:16826-17366 GCF_000146605.3 Meleagris gallopavo
GTGGCGGCGGTGGCGGCGGCGGTGGCGGTGCCGCTGTGCACGATGACGGAGGCTGAGGGTCGCCCATAGGCGATAACCGACGCCGGCTCCGCCGGGCGCGGGGTGACAAAGGCAGCCGCCGGCGGTTGTTGGAGGCCGTCGGCCGCCAGGCTCTGGCTGTAGGTCTTGTAAGGCCGCTTGTGCGCCCGCATGGGCAACAGGCGGTAGAGCTTGAGGGCGTTGAGCTTGGGCCGGTAGCCGCCGTTGGGGGTCTTCTCGGAGGCGATGAGGCCGGGGCTGATGCCGTGCAGCGCCTTCTGGTGTGCCTTCAGGCTGTAGTAGGTGACGAAGGTGTCCCAGCAGAAGACGCACTGGTAGCGGCGCTCGCCGGTGTGCCACACCTCGTGCTTGGTGCGGTACTCGGCCAGGGCAAACACCTTGTCGCAGTAGCGGCACGGGTACTGCCGCCGCCACGAGTGCACGTTGGCGTGCCGCTTCAGGCTGGACAGGGTGACGTAGGAGCGCTGGCAGACGGCGCACAGGTACACCGTGCGCCGGTTG